>NC_069501.1:692509568-692583895 GCF_027579735.1 Bombina bombina
AATGTGCAATTTTGTAACCTAACGCCTATTTTTTTTATATCAATAATTCGGTTACATATTTTTTATAATAGTATCAAAATCCTTTTTTTAGTATACATGACGTGTTTTTTGGAAACATTTTAATTACATTGAAAGTTTGTATAGAACTGCGCAACAACAGCACTATTTTTTTGGCAACAGTAACAAATGTTAAATGTAACCGTTGATAAGGTGAAATAAAAAACAACATTATATCACAATGTAATGATTTTGAGCATAAACATTGTTATTCATAACCTGATTATCTTTATTTACATGTTACATTTTTACATCGAAAAAAAAAGCAATAAAAAGATTCCATTGGAAATCCATGTATTCCATATGAAATAAAAACTGCGACATAAAGGTCTTTCTAGAACATAAGTGTACAGTATACGCCCCTTTTCATCAACTACATAGATACTTGTTTTGAAACCGTTATAAAAAGACATCTTTATTTTGTATAAAAAATATTGTTATTTTTTGCGCTCTTTAGTATCTCTGCCCAAGCTGAAAAGACCAAAAGCGGGAGAAGTATAATGTTTACTCATCGGCAAAATTGTATTTTGGTAGAATCGGTTATGAAACACTACGATGAAATTATTGGGTACCAAGCCAGAACTGTAAACCCACAGAGAAAAAGATCTATTTGGACACAAATCAGTAGATCTGTTTCAGCAGAAGGAAGTTTTCCAAAGGATGTAAGGGCATGTCGGAAGAGGGTAACTGATATTAGAAAAAACATTAAGAAAAAGGTTTGCAGAGAAAAGCAATCTTCCAAAGGAACCGGTGGAGGCCCCGGATATAGGGCAGAATTAACGGACTTTGAGCAGATGCTTTATGAAAGGATGGGTGATGCTGTTGTGGTTGGCCTTCATGTTCCAGCAGACACTATGGATTTTAGAGGTAAGTTAAAGGTTAAATTAAACCCATATTTTTTGGTTCATGATTTAGAAAGAGAATTACATTTTATACATCTTGATTATTGAATTGTAATTTGTATTATTCAATTGATATTCCTTGGTGTTAAGCATATCTAAATATGCTCACTATATTGTGTTTCTTTGATTCAAAAAGAAGCTTTGTGTGATTGGCTCATGAGCATAATTTTATTTTTTATTTTGCAACTAAGGATATGTAGAAAATGAAGACAGGAAGGAAATTGGTTATGTTTTTTTAGATTTCTATACTCTATCTAAATTCTGAAATCAAATTTTTGGTTTTGTAGGATAACATTGTTATATTTTTGCTGTTTTTTTTATCTATAATTATGTAATTTTAATACACGTATATTTGTATTATTAGAGCAAGAAGATGAGGGACGTGAGGAAGAGGGGATAGATGCACAGGAGGATCAACCTTTTGAAAATGAATATACCTCTCAAGAGCAACAACCATCCCACCTCCACAGTACAAAGAGAAGAAGGGGCGAGTAAGTGCTTTTATAAAAAACAACTATAGTTATTATATATTTTAATGCAAGATGTATTCAATTAGTTTACATGCCGAGAGCAGTGATGATAATTTTTTTGAGTAATGTATATTTTGATTTTATAATCTATGGTGTTAATTTTCTAATGCTATTTTTATTTTGTTGTAGGTGTTCGTGAATTACTACAAACCATGCAGGACAGTTCGATATTATTATTCGAGGGTAGGTTATCTTAGAATTGTAATGTTCATTTTTGTTTTTATATTAATGAAGGTAACATATTAATTATAAATATTTTCCATGTAATACACAGAATATCATGTTGAAATCAATTTGGAACCTCTGGTAGAGGATTCTGTATGTCCAGAAGATGAGGATGAGACTCAGATTGAGGGACACACACCAGAGGGACCAACCCCACCTAATTTAGAAACTCCACAGAATATCATGGACAAAGAATATGAGGAAGATGAAAGACCAGAACAATTGATAAACCAAGAAGATGTAACAGGCAGGGGAAATGAAATACAAAACCTCACAGACATGGCTTTGGGATTCAGGAATGAGCAAAGTATTTTTTTTAAAGAAATGTTAAGATTGCAAGAAGAAAGAAATGCAATATTAAAAGCAGATTCAGGGGGATAGTTATCAACGCGTCAACTTTCCTGCCCGACTAAGCTCGCCTACCATCACCGCCGCGGACCTGAAAAAAGTCGCCTAAGTTATCAATAAATCTGTCAAAAAGCCACGCACCAAGTACGGGGCGATGAGCAGCGGACTGTGATAGTTATCACTCATCCGATCTCGCTGCTCTTCGGCTTTTTGACAGCTTTATTGCTAGCCTGTCACTAAGCACCCACACTAACTACACTGATCTACCCCCTATACCAGCGCCCCCGGAGCCCCCCACAACTAAATAAAGTTACTAACCCCTCAACCGCCACTCCTAGACCACGCCGCAACTCTTATAAATGTATTAACCCCTAAACCGCCGCTCCCGGACACCGCCGCAACCTACATTATACCTAGTAACCCCTATCCTGCTCCCCCTATACCGCCGCCCTCTATAATAAAGTTATTAACCCCTATCCTGCTGATTCCGTACCTCGCCGCAACTAAATAAATAGTTTAACCCCTAAACTGCCGCTCCCGGACCCTGCCGCAACCTATATTACATTTATTAACCCCTAATCTGCTCCCCCTACACCGTCGCCACCTATAATACATTTATTAACCCCTATCCTGCCCCCCACTACACCGCCGCCACTGTAATAAATTTATTAACCCCTAAACCTAAGTCTAACACTAACCCTAACACCCCCCTAACTTAAATATTAATTAAATAAATCTAAATAATATTTCTATTATTAACTAAATTAATCCTATTTAAAACTAAATACTTACCTTTAAAATAAACCCTAATATAGCTACAATATAAATAATAATTATATTGTAGCTATCTTAGGATTTATTTTTATTTTATAGGTAACTTTCAATTTATTTTAACTAGGTACAAAAGCTATTAAATAGGTATTAACTATTTAATAGCTACCTAGCTAAAATAAAGAGAAATTTACCTGTAAAATAAAAACTAACCTAAGTTACAATTACACCTAACACTACACTATACTTAAATAAATTACTCCTATTTAAAACAAAATACTTACCTGTAAAATAAACCTTAAGATAGCTACAATGTAATTAATAATTACATTGTAGCTATTTTAGAATTTATATTTATTTTACAGGTAACTTTGTATTTATTTTAGCTAGTTAGAATAGTTATTAAATAGTTATTAACTATTTAATAACTACCTAGCTAAAAGAAATACAAAATTACCTGTAAAATAAATCCTAACCTAAGTTACAATTAAACCTAACACTACACTATCATTAAATAAATTAAATACAAATAACTACAATTAAATACAATTACATAAACTAACTAAAGTACAAAAAATAAAAAAAGCTAAGTTACAAAAAATAAAAAAATAGGTTACAAACATTTAAAAAATATTACAACAATTTTAAGCTAATTACACCTAATCTAAGCCCCCTAATAAAATAACAAAGCCCCCCAAAATAAAAAAATGCCCTACCCTATTCTACATTAAAAAAGTTCAAAGCTCTTTTACCTTACCAGCCCTTAAAGGGCCTTTTGTGGGGCATGCCCCAAAGAATTCAGCTCTTTTTTTTTATTTTTTATTGAGGTTATAAAATAAGTAATACAAGCAAGTTATTGCACAAAAGTCGAACAGAACACAAAGTTGACAGTTAGACAATCCTCGTAGAATACTGTCCTTTAACATACAAATTGCTTGAACATATAAATACAATTTAATCAATGAGCCTCAGTTTTCTAGTATAAAGCAACCTCCTGAAGTATAATAATATATAATATTGAGTTAAATTGTTTCCCCCTAAGGACTAACAAGGCCTCTCTTGGCCCTCCAGGACTGCATTTTAAACATGTTGGGGGACTTTAAGGAGGAAATAAAATAACAAATAGGCCACTTTTGGGCCTAAGGATTGAAATTATATGATAACTTTATGGAAAACAACTGTGATATACTGATATAAATAAGAATATAGCACCAAAGGGAACACTTCTAATTAAACAGGAACATACCTATCTTGTAATATCCCCTCTCATATGCAGAACAAATAATACAAATATTAAGGTCATTCATTATATTATTTCCCTTTGATATAGAAAGAAGCGTGATGTTAGTAGTCAAACACTAACCTAGTAAGGCAGTAAACTCGTCTTTTAGAATGGGGGTAGAGTGCATATGGTAAGAATTACTCCTAAAAAGGGCAGCTAAAAATTAAAGACAAACATAACACTCCTAAAACCACCCACCACAAGAACATACATAGTAAATTGACCTTTAAGAGTCTCTCAAACATCTGGCGTATAAGCCATCATTAAAGCGAATCAGACCCATAATAACTCACAGGTTATCCGTTATGCAGGGTAGTAACATTTTAGAGCCTGGCCAGTGAATAAAGCAGGTATAAGATAAAACAGACATATTTCCAAACGTCCAAGGTACTTCTAAGCCTGCCAAGTCAGTTCTATGCCAGATCCCCTAGCATAAGGTTTCAGCCGACCCTGGTCTTTTGCCATATTAATGCATTATAAGGCTGCTGGGTGTGAGGGGCACCAACTTGATCTTGCCTCTGGCGGGCAGCACATGAACTATTCGTGGTGAGTACCTTCAATGTCCTCCGTCCAAAGGACTCTAGTTGCTTATTTCCAAACATCCGAGCTAGGGGCTCTGCACTGCTCAGCCATCGGCTCCCGGGTGGCTGCCCTCCGATGAAATCTACAGGCATGTCCAGCTGGTTGCTCCGCTCGACCCTAGCGGGTGTGGTGTTAGGCATCACCGCTTCACGTGGGCTATCACTGCAGCTTGTTTCACTCACTTTCAGGTCCCCATTGAAAGTCAGCGGGCTCATCGTCTCCGGCTGAGACGGCGAGCCCAGAGAGAAACACTAACCAATGAGCTTGTGGAGTCTTTGGTAATGGTCGTCCAGCAGCTTAAGCAACGCTGCTTCCAAGGCCTTACCATCCATATTCATTGTCATTAAGTGTGTGGTGGGAGGCTTCCGCAGGTATGCACTCACTTGTACTGTAAGTCAAAGTGTTCCCTTTAATGAACAGAGAAACTATCCTATGAAATTACATTGTAGCTATCTTAGGGTTTATTTTACAGGTAAGTATTTAGTTTTAAATAGGAATAATTTATTTAAGTATAGTGTAGTGTTAGGTGTAATTGTAACTTAGGTTAGTTTTTATTTTACAGGTAAATTTCTCTTTATTTTAGCTAGGTAGCTATTAAATAGTTAATACCTATTTAATAGCTATTGTACCTAGTTAAAATAAATTGAAAGTTACCTATAAAATAAAAATAAATCCTAAGATAGCTACAATATAATTATTATTTATATTGTAGCTATATTAGGGTTTATTTTAAAGGTAAGTATTTAGTTTTAAATAGGATTAATTTAGTTAATAATAGAAATATTATTTAGATTTATTTAATTAATATTTAAGTTAGGGGGGTGTTAGGGTTAGTGTTAGACTTAGGTTTAGGGGTTAATAAATTTATTACAGTGGCAGTGGTGTAGTGGGGGGCAGGATAGGGGTTAATAAATGTATTATAGGGGGCGACGGTGTAGGGGGGCAGATTAGGGGTTAATAAATTTAATATAGGTTGCGGCAGAGTCCGGGAGCGGCGGTTTAGGGGTTAAACTATTTATTTAGTTGCAGCGAGGTGCGGGATCAGCAGGGTAGGGGTTAATAAATGTATTATAGGTGGCGACGGTGTAGGGGGGGCAGATTAGGGGTTAATAAATTTAATATAGATTGTGGCAGGGTCCGGGAGCAGCGGTTTAGGGGTTAAACTATTTATTTAGTTGCGGCGAGGTGTGGGATCAGCAGGATAGGGGTTAATAACTTTATTATAGAGGGCGGCGGTATAGGGGGGGCAGGATAGGGGTTACTAGGTATAATGTAGGTTGCAGCGGTGTCCGGGAGCGGCGGTTTAGGGGTTAATATGTATAGCGTAGCTTGCGGTGGGCTCCGGGAGCGGCGGTGTAGGGGGTAATAACTTTATTTAGTTGCGGCGGTGTAGGGGGGACAGCTTAGGGGTGTTTAGACTAGGGGTACATGTTAGGGTGTTAGGTGTAGACAGCTCCCATAGAAATCAATGGGATGTCTGGCGGCAGCGAACTTGTACTTTCGCTATGGTCAGACTCCCATTGATTCCTATGGGATCCGCCGCCTCAAGGGCGGCGGATTGAAAACCAGATACGCTGGGCAGGAAAAGTGCCGCGCATACCTGCTAGTTTTTTGATAACTAGGAAAAGTAGTCAGATTGTGCCGCACTTGTGTGCGGAACATCTGGAGTGACGTAAGAATCGATCTGTGTCGGACTGAGTCCGGCGGATCAAAGCTTACGTCACAAAATTCTACTTTTGCCGGTCTCTAGCCTTTAATAACTAAGGCGAATCAGCCTCGCCACAAATACGCTGCGGAATTCCAACGTATTTGAGGTTGACGGCTTGATAACTAGGCCCCTCAGAATTTAAAAGGGATTATTACACGAAAAAATTAGAAATTTTGAATAGAAGATTTTCTAACCAATAATTACTTATTACTATTTTTTTGGCACTTTATTGTTGAAAGTAAATGTTAAAAGTTTTTCATGTTGAAAAGTTGAGCACTCATATTTTTGTTATGTTTCAGTTAGATTAGCAAAAATGTTTGTTTAAAAATGTTCAATAAGTATTTGCTATTAAAATTTTAAAAATTGTATGTAAATCTTATAAAAAATACAAGATGTTGATTTTTTTTTAAATTGTATTCAAAGAATATAATTTAAATTCTTTAATTAACCAATAAACACAACTTTTTTTCATCTTTATGATTATATAACAGTAGTGATGATCTTTATTCGGGTCCAATTTTTACACAAGTCCTGTGTTATCCATGGTTTCTGTAATACAATGTGAAAGGAAATTAGAAATTTAGAAAAATAATACACATTCTTTGCAAAAAAATAAACAAATAAGTCACCCTTATTGTTTGCTTTGTCAGTAGAGGTACTAGCTGCGAAAGTTAGAGCAAATCGGGAGATAGTGGGTATACAGATGGGACCTCACACTACCAAGTGTCTTCTGTTTGCAGACGACATTCTGTTTACCATTAGGGATCCCAGAACCTCAATGCCAGCATTAATTAAAATTCTCGACGAATACAAGTTACACTCAAACTTCTCCATTAACATGGAGAAGTCAATGATTATGACATCCCAGACTACTCCAACGGAGGATAAATTTATTCATGAGCAAACACCCTTTACCGAGGTGTCTCGCTTTACATACCTAGGTATTATAATTCAACCTACTATACCAGAAATAATTCAAACTAATTTTCATAAACTAAAAAGACAGATTGATATTGAGCTTAACACATGGCATAGATCTGGACACCTTTCATGGCTAGGACGGGTCAATGCAGTTAAGATGACCATTCTTCCTAAGATTTTATACCTTATGCAAACACTGACTCTTATCCCTTCCAATTCATACATATCTAATCTACAAAAAAGTATAAACAAGTTTATATGGTCTTTTTCCAAATCAAGAATCCCGGGACATACACTTTATTTACCAAAAGAGCTAGGGGGACTGGGGGTACCGAATATTTTGAATTATTATACTGCAATACTTCTCTCCCGTATAGTGTCATGGAATCATTTATACAGTTCTAAGTTTTGGATCGAAGTTGATAATTACATTCTTGCTCATGTTACAACGAGTGATGTGTGCTGGATACCTAATAGATATCGCCCTTGTACTGTAACCTCTAATCCCTTAATTGAAGAAACATTAAGAATCTGGGATAAATTAATAGCCAAAAATACTAACATTTCAACACAATACTCTCCACTCCTACCGATTTTAAATAGGGAAATATTCCCGGGACTGCACTCTAATTTACCGGAAATCACACAAAATAGAGTAACTAAAACCCCGATCTGCTCTTTACTGAGAGCTGGTCGACTTAAGTCAATGTTGGAAATAAGGGATGAAATAGGAGCACCTTTAAATTCGTGGTTTTCATATTTCCAGATTAGACACTTTATTTTAAACCATCCCCATAAACAAGACCTCTTAAGGGCTTGTACCCCCTTTGAGAAAATAAGCCTGCTCCCGGACGCCCCGCAACACTTAATATCATTAACATATAAGATATTAATAGGGTCAAACACCATCATCCTTTCGATCCCTATGGGAAAAAGAGCTAAATACGCAGATTGATGACCAATCCTGGAAAGATTGTTTTAAGCTAATTAAAAAATCTTCTATATCTACAAGTATAGTAGAAACTAATTATAAACTTTTGACCAGATGGTATTTAACCCCAGTAAGACTGCATAGAATCTATCCAACAGAATCCCCATTGTGCTGGAGGAGATGCGGGAACCAAGGTACACTGTCTCATATCTGGTGGGACTGACCTATCCTCCGACCCTTCTGGGCACAAGTTGAAAACTACATTACATTCAAACTTAATCAAACAATAGTTCTTGACGCACAGACAATTCTACTTCACAAACTCCCACACATACATTGCCAGTACAAAAACAGATTACTTCAATTGATGATAAATACAGCCAAGAGACTTATACCACGCTTGTGGAAGAAAACAGAAAGTCCTTCTATTCAACAATGGATGGACGAGATTAAACATGTTATGAGTTTAGAAGAAATGTACTATAGTTTCAATAATAAATCGGAAGATTTTACTAATATGCTCTTTTTGTGGAATCAAACCACGGATCTACCCTGTTAACTTGAGCTATTTGAAAAACCTATGAGGTCTTGATGTGGTGAGGTTTATGTCCCCCCCCCCAAATGTGTGTTATATCCTAGCTTAATGTTCCCTTTTCCCCCACCCCCCCTACTTAACTTCCCTCCCAATCCATGTAGCTATAGCCCGGTAAAAGATGTTATTTACAAACCAGAAACTATTGTTATGGTGATAAACAAATTAAACTGATAATGCTGTTATTGGAATGATATATTCTGAAGAATTCTGTATATTGATGGAAATGATGTCTCAAGTGTTTGAGTATGTTTCATTTGAATTTATTTGATTTAATAAAAATATTTAAAACAAAAAAAAATAAACAAATAAGAAAAATAACTTACATGAAAAATATCTTTCAATAATTTCCATACGGTTTTGAACACCGGCCCTAGTAGTGTGCCTGTTTGATATTTCTTGGGGGGCATAGATGTCATCAGTATGATCCTCAGGACACAATTTATCTTGGTTTCCTTGAGATATTGCAGTATTATTCAACATGCAGCATACTAGAATAATGTCATTGCACTTCTCAGGTGAGTATTGCAAGTCTCCCCCTGACCTGTCCAACACCCTAAATCTCATCTTTAACACACCGAATGTTCTTTCTATAGCACTTCTTGTACTACGGTGTGACTTGTTGAATTTTATCTCTGCCCGTGTATGAGGCGATGGTACTGGTGTCAAAAGCCAAGGCCTACACGGATAACCACTGTCACCTACAAATAAAGAAAAATATTTCATTTTATTACATTGTAAAACAATACTTAGTAAATCTATATGTTCTTCCAGCAATACAGAAATAAATAAATAAAATAAATAAAAAGATAATAAAAATAATTCTAAAAAAATAATAAAATAAAAAAATAAAAATTGTCTGAGAAGGAATATACATATTTAAAAATTTAATGTCCTTCAAATTTGAAAGCTAAAATTAAACATAACACACCGAAAAATATAAAGTAAAACTCACCCAATAGCCAACCATGTGGCATGTCTCCACGTTCAAACTATGTAAAAAATGCAGATTGTTTGAGAATGTGGTAATTGTGGCAGGAACCAGGAAATCCTGACCGCACAGCCCAAATTTTTAAGTTGGCATCACACGCAGCCTGAACATTCAGTGAATGGAAGCTTTTGCGATTCCTGTATTGCTCCTCCCTTAAAGATGGTGGTCTTAAAGCTATGTGGGTGCAATCAATGGCACCAAGAACATTAGGCATACCAGTAACTTGATAAAATGATGCCTTAACTTTGTGCCATTCTTGAACATTCCTGGAAACAAAAATAAACTTATTTAGATGTTGCAAAATAGATTTTAAAACAATTCTTAGATGCCTGCAAAATGAAGGCTGGCTAATGCAAACCACAGCACTAGAGACTGCCTGAAATGAACCGGTAGACAAGAAATGCAAAACTGTCAATAATTTTAAAAGTCCAGGTATCGCCCTTATTCTTCTTGTCCTAGGGTCAATGTCATTTTGGATCAGAGAGTAAAGATTTATTATACTCTCCCTATTTATCCTAAATCTTTGTTTAATCTCCTTATCAGACAATGCTTGTAGTCCACACCGGGGTAAAAAAACTCTGGGCACTCTTTGGCGTTTCCGTAAGGGCATATTACCATCATCAAGACAATTTTCATGGCCCCTTGCCAAAGAAATAGCAGCCAACAGTAGAAAATATTCCATCTTCTCTCTCGCAAAAAATGAAGTAAATGAAATGTTCTCCGCAGTGGATAAGGAGAACTTTGGAGGGCATACTTGTAGGAGAATATTAGGTTCTCCTATGGTGCAAAATAATGATAAATATCAAATTTGGCGATCAGTCAGTCGATTTGATGAAAATATGACCGAAAAAGCACTGTTTTAAGCTTCAATTGGCGCATATGTGCACCTTGGCGAGATCGAATAGAGTGGTCGGATTTTTCGGTCGTAAATCATTTTTTTGGTCGGATTTTGATTTAATAAATGGGAGAGAATTTACGCCGGCGTATTAATAGGATTCTATCAGCCAATCGGAATTAAGGTAGGAATATTCTGATTGGCTGATGGAATCAGCCAATCAGAATCAAGATCAATCCGATTGGCTGATCCAATCAGCCAATCAGATTGCGCTCGCATTCTATTGGCTGATCGGAACAGCCAATAGAATGCGAGCTCAATCTGATTGGCTGATTGGATCAGCCAATCGGATTGAACTTGATTCTGATTGGCTGATTCCATCAGCCAATCAGAATATTCCTACCTTAATTCCGATTGGCTGATAGAATCCTATCAGCCAATCGGAATTCGAGAGATGCCATCTTGGATGACGTCATTTAAAGGAACCGTCATTCGTCGTTCAGTCGTCGGGCAGGATGGATATTCCGCGTCGGAGGTCTTCAGGATGCTGCCGCTTCGCTCCGGATGGATGGCGATAGAAGATGCCACCTGGATGAAGACTTCAATCGGATGGAAGACCTCTTCTGCCACGCTTGGATGAAGACTTCAGCCGGATCATGGACCTCTTCAGCCCCCCGCTTGGATCAGGACATCGGAGGAGCACTTCAGGACGGATCGGTGAACCTGGTATGGTGAAGATAAGGTAGGAAGATCTTCAGGGGCTTAGTGTTAGGTTTATTTAAGGGGGGGTTGGGTTAGATTAGGGGTATGTGGGTGGTGGGTTGTAATGTTGGGGGGGGGTATTGTATGGTTTTTTTTACAGGCAAAAGAGCTGAACTTCTTGGGGCATGCCCCGCAAAGGGCCCTGTTCAGGGCTTGTAAGGTAAAAGAGCTTTGAACTTTAGTAATTTAGAATAGGGTAGGGCATTTTGTTATTTTGGGGGGCTTTGTTATTTTATTAGGGGACTTAGAGTAGGTGTAATTAGTTTAAAATTGTTGTAATATTTTTCTTATGTTTGTAAATATTTTTTTATTTTTTGTAACTTAGTTCTTTTTTATTTTTTGTACTTTAGTTAGTTTATTTCATTGTAGTTATTTGTAGGAATTGTATTTAATTAATTTATTGATAGTGTAGTGTTAGGTTTAATTGTAGATAATTGTAGATATTGTATTTAATTAATTTATTGATAGTGTAGTGTTAGGTTTAATTGTAGGTAATTGTAGGTATTTTATTTAATTAATTTAATGATAGTATAGTGTTAGGTTTAATTGTAACTTAGGTTAGGATTTATTTTACAGGTAATTTTGTAATTATTTTAACTAGGTAACTATTAAATAGTTCTTAACTATTTAATAGCTATTGTACCTGGTTAAAATAATTACAAAGTTGCCTGTAAAATAAATATTAATCCTAAAATAGCTACAATATAATTATTATTTCTATTGTAGCTATATTAGGGTTTATTTTACAGGTAAGTATTTAGCTTTAAATAGGAATAATTTATTTAATAAGAGTTAATTAATTTCGTTAGATTAAAATTATATTTAATTTAGGGGGGTGTTAGTGTTAGGGTTAGACTTAGCTTTAGGGGTTAATACATTTATTAGAATAGCTGTGAGCTCCGGTCGGCAGATTAGGGGTTAATAATTGAAGTTAGGTGTCGGCAATGTTAGGGAGGGCAGATTAGGGGTTAATACTATTTATTATAGGGTTAGTGAGGCGGATTAGGGGTTAATAACTTTATTATAGTAGCGGTGTGGTCCGCTCGGCAGATTAGGGGTTAATAAGTGTAGGCAGGTGGAGGTGACGTTGTGGGGGGCAGATTAGGGGTTAATAAATATAATATAGGGGTCGGCGGTGTTAGGGGCAGCAGATTAGGGGTACATAGGGATAATGTAAGTAGCGGCGGTTTACGGAGCGGCAGATTAGGGGTTAAAAATAATATGCAGGTGTCAGCGATAGCGGGGGCGGCAGATTAGGGGTTAATAAGTGTAAGGTTAGGGGTGTTTAGACTCGGGGTACATGTTAGAGTGTTAGGTGCAGACGTAGGAGGTGTTTCCGCATAGCAAACAATGGGGCTGCGTTAAGAGCTGAACGCGGCTTTTTTGCAGGTGTTAGGTTTTTTCCAGCTCAAACTGCCCCATTGTTTTTGAGGCTGGCCGCGTCCGTAAGCAACTCTGGTATCGAGAGTTGAAGTTGCGTTAAAAATGCTCTACGCTCCTTTTTTGGAGCCTAACGCAGCGATTCTGTGGACTCTCAATACCAGAGTTATTTTTATGGTGCGGCCAGAAAAAAGCCGGCGTTAGCTACGCGGGTGCTCACCGACAAAACTCTAAATCTAGCCGTATGTGTACAGATAATCTTATGTGATTATCTAAAACAATTACTCACCCACCATCGCATATATTTAGAAGCTGACAATCATATCTCAGACTCATACATTTCTATAATCTCAGTTCACAATATTCATATAATATGAAGATCGATTTGAAACAAGTGAAAAAAGCTAAATAACAAACCTTAGTAGATCGTGTTTACATGCTAAATAGCCACTAGATGAATAAGCAGAGTATACTGACATGTGAAACTGCTGCCAGACCAGTGTAATCATGTTTAATTGTTTGGCGTGTAGGTGTTCTTACTGCGCATGTCTGAACGGACATGTCATTCGAAATCAAATACTCATATTCTAAGTACTTATTGTAATGCATTTGTAGTGGGGGCATGAGATTGATAGATTTAATAAAACATATATCAAAAGAAGACTTACATGTTTACAATTGATCTCAAAAAATGTCGCTATGTGGCAACTCAATTCCCTCTGGGTTTTGTTTACTGATGTTCTAAAACATTGAAATCGTAAGCCCATTGGCTCTTCTATTTTAGTCATATGATAGAGCTCTGGGATTTGTTCGAATGAAAAGTGGGCGTTTAGAAGGGCAGGCCCAAATGACCAAACAGCTCGAAGTGCTGACACATGCCGACATCGGCATCTGGCAAATATCCCACAGTGTAGTTAAAAGAGTGGGTGAATAAAAATAAAACATAAATGATAATAGCATGCGTAATATTGCTTCCTTGTTAACCAAAACATCTATAGGACCATCGGAAGTGACACCATCTACACATCACCCAACTAAAGCTGTCAGCACTAAACAGCTAGCCGTCCCTGTCACACAAACACTAGGTGGTAATTGGTAACTGTAGTACCAAGAGTGACAATTAAATAAGATGTTAAAGAAGTATCAACTAAGTCTGTCTGAATGTTCTGTGGTAGTTTATATAATGCTAAATGTGTCTAGTGATGGAGGGTATTCTAGCAAAGGTGTTTTTACCCCCCCCCTTTTGTCACGAAATATTTCTCAGAATCTAGATAGCTAAGGTAATTGTGATGGGCTATGATAAGATTTCGAACAGGATTAAATACAAGGCATAGTGCGATGTGCAATTGATAATATTACTAATAGGACATAATATCCTATTCTAAATTGTCAAATATGATATGATGGAGTGATATGTAGTTAAGATATAAATATATATGAACATAGTCATTTATGTATAAACTAATAAATGTGTGCGGAATTAATGTATATTGCACATCAGGATATTTATATAGTGACAGTGTCATATACTTGTGATCACCTAAAAAGCAACTATAGTGCTGTGTGTAATAATATATAAAATAATATCATACACATTATATATAATATGTGTGATATGATAACTATTGATATAGTGAATTTTAAAGGTAAATTGTACTATAATCTATAAAAATGTATTATTAGTGCTGTCTGTTGTGACTGATATATCTACTATCTAATAACTATTATTATTATTAGTGGTGTGTGTAATATAATATATAAAAAGGGAGTGTAATGTTAATTTAATAAGCTATGTAATATAGATAATAATAAGATATTGTGGTGGAATTGTGACACATATAGGAATTAATGTGGGGAAAGGGAATTGTGACCAACTTATATTAGGTATAAAAAAAATAATTTAATTTAATGAAAACTAAATGTGGAATATAGATATAAGTGAACAAAAGTCTAGTTGGTGTCACATGATCTCATAGATCAAAAGCAGCTAAATCTACACATTCATTGAGGCCATCAGGGGCTAGAGTATGTAATTTATGGATCCAAAAGGTCTCTCTACGGCGTAAGGTCAGCATGGGATTGTGGCTATTCCGAGGTATCTGTTCAATAGGTAATATGGAGAGTGATTTTGAGCTACCCTTATGTGAATATGCACACTGTCTAGATAGACTATGTTTCAGAAACTTTCTTTTAATATTATACACATGTTCCGCCCACCGTCTTTTGATAGTGCGCCCCGTGCGGCCCACATATTGGACCCCACAAGTGCAGCTTATCAAATATACTACATATGTGGATTCACATGACATCCTTTTGTTGATTTTAAATTGTTCACCTGTTTGGTTAGAGATAAAGACATTGGTTCCACTTTTCACTACCTTACACATATTACATCTAGACTTTAGGCATTTGAATATGCCAAATTTGGGCAAAAAATTGCCCAAAAAGAACCTATCTAGGCCCATATATTGTTGGGGGTCCCTAGTTTTATCTCTAACTATTTTACTGGGAGCTAACTTGGTTTTTAGGGTAGGGGCCCTCCTATATACAACACGTGGCTTGGAGGAGATATGGTTTTTAAGGAAAGGGTCATCGCAGATGATAGGCCAGTGTTTGTTGATAATTCGCTTAATTTCCCTAAATTGGTTGCTATAACCCGTTTTAAATAAGGGTGTTTTGAGTGTATCAGAAGACGCTGGTTCCATTTCTTTAGTGACCTTATTGCCCTTATTGGTATTAGTAAGGTATTTGTTTCTGTCATCATTTAGTGCTCTAAGATATCCATTTTGCACTAGGTCTATCGGATAACCCTTTTCCAAAAATCTGTCTTTAAGTACAGGGAGTGCAGAATTATTAGGCAAGTTGTATTTTTGAGGATTAATTTTATTATTGAACAACAACCATGTTCTCAATGAACCCAAAAAACTCATTAATATCAAAGCTGAATAGTTTTGGAAGTAGTTTTTAGTTTGTTTTTAGTTATAGCTATTTTAGGGGGATATCTGTGTGTGCAGGTGACTATTACTGTGCATAATTATTAGGCAACTTAACAAAAAACAAATATATACCCATTTCAATTATTTATTTTTACCAGTGAAACCAATATAACATCTCAACATTCACAAATATACATTTCTGACATTCAAAAACAAAACAAAAACAAATCAGTGACCAATATAGCCACCTTTCTTTGCAAGGACACTCAAAAGCCTGCCATCCATGGATTCTGTCAGTGTTTTGATCTGTTCACCATCAACATTGCGTGCAGCAGCAGCCACAGCCTGCCAGACACTGTTCAGAGAGGTGTACTGTTTTCCCTCCTTGTAAATCTCACATTTGATGATGGACCACAGGTTCTCTATGGGGTTCAGATCAGGTGAACAAGGAGGCCATGTCATTAGATTTTCTTCTTTTATACCCTTTCTTGCCAGCCACGCTGTGGAGTACTTGGACGCGTGTGATGGAGCATTGTCCTGCATGAAAATCATGTTTTTCTTGAAGGATGCAGACTTCTTCCTGTACCACTGCTTGAAGAAGGTGTCTTCCAGAAACTGGCAGTAGGACTGGGAGTTGAGCTTGACTCCATCCTCAACCCGAAAAGGCCCCACAAGCTCATCTTTGATGATACCAGCCCAAACCAGTACTCCACCTCCACCTTGCTGGCGTCTGAGTCGGACTGGAGCTCTCTGCCCTTTACCAATCCAGCCACGGGCCCATCCATCTGGCCCATCAAGACTCACTCTCATTTCATCAGTCCATAAAACCTTAGAAAAATCAGTCTTGAGATATTTCTTGGCCCAGTCTTGACGTTTCAGCTTGTGTGTCTTGTTCAGTGGTGGTCGTCTTTCAGCCTTTCTTACCTTGGCCATGTCTCTGAGTATTGCACACCTTGTGCTTTTGGGCACTCCAGTGATGTTGCAGCTCTGAAATATGGCCAAACTGGTGGCAAGTGGCATCTTGGCAGCTGCACGCTTGACTTTTCTCAGTTCATGGGCAGTTATTTTGCACCTTGGTTTTTCCACACGCTTCTTGTGACCCTGTTGACTATTTTGAATGAAACGCTTGATTGTTCGATGATCACGCTTCAGAAGCTTTGCAATTTTAAGAGTGCTGCATCCCTCTGCAAGATATCTCACTATTTTTTACTTTTCTGAGCCTGTCAAGTCCTTCTTTTGACCCATTTTGCCAAAGGAAAGGAAGTTGCCTAATAATTATGCACACCTGATATAGGGTGTTGATGTCATTAGACCACACCCCTTCTCATTACAGAGATGCACATCACCTAATATGCTTAATTGGTAGCAGGCTTTCGAGCCTATACAGCTTGGAGTAAGACAACATGCATAAAGAGGATGATGTGGTCAAAATACTCATTTGCCTAATAATTCTGCACACAGTGTATAGTGGATTGTCTTATATATCCTTCTATAGTACTGCAGTTCCGCCTAATGCGTTTAAACTGCCCATATGGCACATTCTTCTTCCAACTGTAGTAGTGATTACTCTTAAAGTTAAGGAAACTGTTGCAATCTACTTTTTTAAAATAGGTCTCAGACATTATAGTACCAGTGTCTGAAAAATAAAGTGTCAGATCTAAATATTCTATCTTTGTTGATTGGATGTTACTAGTGAATTCAAGGTCAAAATCATTAGTATTTAATGATGATGAATAAGAAAGGGCCTCCTCATATGTACCCTTGAAGATAAAAATGAGATCATCAATGTAGCGGCCATAGAACACCAGACCCGCACCCATAGGAGACCTATAAACGTGGGTCTCCTCAAATTTGCCCATGTATAAGTTGGCAAAACTGGGTGCGAATCTGGTGCCCATGGCCGTACCTTTAGTCTGAAGATAATATTGTCCCTGATACATAAAATAGTTGTGGTGTAATATAAAACGAATTAAATCGATGATGAACAATTGTTGTTTTAAAGGCATATATATATCAGTCTCCAAATATGATTGGATCACTGTCAAACCCTTATCGTGGGGGATATTCGAATATAACAAGCTCACATCGCTCGTTATCCACCATAGATTAGACTCCTTTTTAGTGACTCCCAAACTTGTTAATTTGTTTAACCCCTTAATGACCACAGCATTTTTCCATTTTCTGTCCGTTTGGGACCAAGGCTATTTTTACATTTTTGTGGTGTTTGTGTTTAGCTGTAATTTTCCTCTTACTCATTTACTGTACCCACACATATAATATACCGTTTTTCTCGCCATTAAATGGACTTTCTAAAGATACCATTATTTTTATCATATCTTATAATTTACTATAAAAAAATTATAAAATATGAGGAAAAATTAAAAAAAATAAACACTTTTTCTAACTTTGACCCCCAAAATCTGTTACATATCTACAACCACCAAAAAACACCTATGCTAAATAGTTTCTAAATTTTGTCCTGAGTTTAGAAATACCCAATGTTTACATGTTCTTTGCTTTTTTTGCAAGTTATAGGGCCATAAATACAAGTAGCACTTTGCTATTTCCAAACCATTTTTTTTTTCAAAATTAGCGCTAGTTACATTGGAACACTGATATCTTTCAGGAATCTCTGAATATCCATTGACATGTATATATTTTTTTTTAGTAGACAACCCAAAGTATTGATCTAGGCAAATTTTGGTATATTTCATGCCACCATTTCACCGCCAAATGCGATCAAATAAAAAAAAAACGTTACATTTTTCACAATTTTAGGTTTCTCACTGAAATCATTTACAAACAGCTTGTGCAGTTATGACACAAATGGTTGTAAATGCTTCTCTGGGATCCCCTTTGTTCAGAAATAGCAGACATATATGGCTTTGGCGTTGCTTTTTGGTATTTAGAAGGCCGCTAAATGCCGCTGCGCATCACACGTGTATTATGGCTAGCAGTGAAGGGGTTAATTAGGTAGCTTGTAGGGAGCTTGCAGGGTTAATATTAGATTTAGTGTAGAGCTCAGCCTCCCACCTGAAACATCAGACCCCCTGATCCCTCCCAAACAGCTCTCTTCCCTCCCCCACCCCACAATTGTCCCCGCCATCTTAAGTACTGGCAGAAACTCTGCCAGTACTAAAATAAAAGGTATTTGGCCCTTTTTTTTTTAAAAAAAAAAAGCATATTTACATATGCTGATGTGTACGATCCCCCCTTAGACCCCAACCTCACTGATCCCCCCCAAACAGCTCTATAACCCTCCCACTCTAACTTAATGGGCGCCATCTTGGGTATTGGCAGCTGTCTGCCAGTACCCAGTTTAGAGGAAAAAATGTTTTTTTTTTTACATTTGTTAAACGTTTCTGTAGTGTAGCTTCCCCCCACACAAAACCAACCCCTCATCCCTCCATGATCACTTTTTGTGCTTTTGCACAAACAAGATTAGGCCACGTTTATTAAAACATTTTCCGTAGTGTAGCGGTTCCCACCCGCTCCCGCCCCGTGCACGCGCCCGCCCGCCACCCTCCGTGCACGCGCATGCGCCCGTGCGCCCGTGCGCGCCCCCGACGATTCCGCCCCCGATCCCGCCCCCCTTGACGTCACGCGGCACACCGATGGCCGCCCACCCGCCTCCCAAGTCGGCTCCCACCCACCAACGAAACCGGCCATCGATGTCCGGTGCAGAGAGGGCCACAGAGTGGCTCTCTCTGCATCGGATGGCCATGTGAGGTTATTGCAGGATGCCTCCATATCGAGGCATCACTGCAATAACCGGAAAGCAGCTGGAAGCGAGCAGGATCGCTTCCAGCTGCTTTCCACACCGAGGACGTGCAGGGTACGTCCTCAGGCGTTAACTGCCTTTTTTTTGAGGACGTACCCTGCACGTCCTCGGTCATTAAGGGGTTAATAGATCAGTGGAATCTTTAATAAAAGATGGTAAATTGACAACATGCTTCTGTAGAAATGAATCTACATAAGCAGAGAGATGGTCAGTAAGGCTATCAATGCCAGCCACTATAGGTCTCCCAGGGGGATTGGACGTGTCCTTATGGATTTTAGGTAGATGATAATAAAAGGCCACAGAGGGATTTTTGGGATAAAGATACTCTTTATCTTTTTTGGTAATTATTCCTTTGTCAAAACCCTCTAATAACAGGAAGTAAAGCTGTTTGGAAAAAATAGATGTGGGGTCATTGGGTAGAACTCTATAGTGGCTGGCATCATTGAGGATCCTATTTGCTTCCAGAATGTAGTCTTGGATATTTTGGATCACTGTCCCACCACCCTTATCCGCTTGGCGGATTACTAAGTCTTTGTTGGTACTTAAAGAATTTAGGGCATGGCGTTCTCCAGGACTAAGGTTATTTCTATATCTGGATTTTTTAGGCAGTCTTTCAAGGTCCTTTAGGACCATTGATTGATAAATACCAATGTGTGAGTTTTTTGCCCTGGGTGGATTGAAGTTAGATCTCGATCTGAAGTCTGTATGAATATATTTTTCAGTAAGTTGTTCAAGGAGGGTGTCAGGTTCATAAACAATTAAACCATTATTTAGGCATTCATTCATGGTGTCTACAATAATGGGCTTATTATTAGTATTTTTAATTTTTTTCTCAGCAAAATACTTTTGTAGGGATAATTTCCTAGTAAAATGGTTAACATCTTCGAATAACTGAAACATATTTGAATTGTTGGATGGGCAAAATGATAGCCCCTTACCCAGTACCCTAATCTCATCGTTAGTAAGCTCATGTTTGGATAGATTAAAAATGCCCTTTCTATATTTTAATAATTTTTCTTTTTTGGTGGTTGTAGATCTTCCTCTACTTCCCCGTTTCCGTATGCTCTTTTTTGTCGCGATGGTCGGGGGGACATAGACCACTGATCTATTGGATGGTTTTGGCCCACCTCTAAAAAAGGGGTTCGGCAATGTTCCTCATCACGTGAGGTAGAGGGGTTGGTAGTTGGTTGTGAATCATTACTACTTAATGGTTGAAACCTATTTTCTGACTCATATGACATATGGGAGGGTCTAAATTGAGAATTGAAATCAGAGGTTCTATGTGAATTATGGTTTGGCCTCTCTTTAGGATTGATTTTATCCATGTATGTGGGGGTCAAGTTATGACGTGAATCACCATAGTTGTAATCTTGGGCTCTCTGTGGATTATACTCAGGCCTCTCTTTTGGTATGTGTTTGTCCCCATGTGTAGAATTGTGGGTATCTCTGGGCGCATTATAATTATTGGAATATGCGTGGCTAGTAGAGTGGTAAATAGATGAATTCTCATTATAATGAGGAGTGTGATTATAGTGTCTATTACCATAGTTTTGTCTGTCATTATGACTATTGTGTCTATTACCATGATCCTGTTCTCTGGATCTGTTCCAAGTGTTGGATCTATTAGGATATGAATCATTATTATCAGTTCTATTATAATTGGATCTGCCCTGATTGGGACATGTTTCATGATATATTTGTTGGTGTCCTGTATCATTCTTCCCACTATAATGATCGTATAATCTTGGTTTATAAGGGAACTGTGATTTTTAATTCCTATGAATATTCTGTTCTGAATAAGATGGTCTAAATTGTGTATTGTTATTCGTATGTGGTGGATTATTATTAAATCTCTCATTAGAATATCTATACGTGTTGTTCCTACTATTGCCTTCAAAAGAATGTGTATAAGTCCTCCTATTAGAGGTACGATTGAAGGTATATACCTTCCCCTTGGTGTAGTCACCATCGTCCCTAATGAATTTTTTATTTTTCTTTCTAATAATATCTTTTTGATATTCTTCAGCATTATCATAGGCTGATTTTCTTTCTTTTTCAAATTCAGTATGTCCAATAAATTTTTCTAGATCCTTCTGAATCTGATCAATCTCTACACCCACGTCAGTGTATAACTTCTGTCTATGTTTGATTAAAATATCTAAAAAGGTTTGACCACAGACATTCAGGGCATCTTCCCATTCTTTTTGGACCTCCAAATCATCTTTAAAGGAGCAATTTTTCAGAACTCTTAGGCCTCTGGGAATTTTATTTTTATTTTTATATTTTTTGAGGGTCTCAGCGTCCCACCAGTGTCTGTGTTCAACCTTTAACAAATTTTCCAGTTTATTAAATAGAGTGGTCATAGAGGGAGTGGATTCATTATATTCATGGTGTGCTCAGGAGTAAGAGAGCCGCCATTATTAATCCTTATATTAGATCTCTCTATCGTGGATAACATATTATAAACGTGTGGGTAAGGTCGACAACCCCTAATAGCCAAAAACAAGATTCACTGCGAACAGTGTATCTAGAGATATGCAAAAAATGTGAGGGGGCGCCCTATAAGGGGATATAACAGATATCCTACAAGGGTAATGCTAAATAGCCAATTATTATAATAGTAACAGCCTCAGAAGAGAAAGATAATGTAAAATATGCTAGTCAAATACTATATAGTCTATATAATAGCAGCAGAATATATACCTCCTAAGAGAAAGACAAAATGTGGTAATATATAACACAATAATGATAGATGGCATAAAGCCTATATACCTCCTAAGAGAAAGAGAAATAAATAGTTAATAACAGACAAACGATATACAATGGTTAATATATAGTTCAGACTCTGGTAAACAACATTCACAATGATGTATGAATTAATGAGTCCAATGCGCTGTGTAGCAAACTTGTGGAGAAAAGCAGTACTCAAAGTGATATGATCTCTAATAGTGATGATGGAAAGTCACTAAGTTGAAAAACAGGCAGCTATCTGTGGAGATCCAGGACGGGATCCAAAGCAGCAATCTACAAAGACAAGAAGAAACAGAAGCGTCACATGGCCCAATATTGTCTGGTCCAGAAGATAAATAAATGTATGTATACAAGGTAAACTCACATTTATAATAGCACCTCAAATAGTGCTATAACGGCAGTCTGGGATTTCTTACAGTCACCCAGTGGACCAATCTTCGGTAAGGATATGATGTCTAGATGGACAACATAAAAGGACATAGGTGCCTAAATGGCCTAGTATTGTCTTGACACAGGTGGATCAGTATATAAATGGAAAGGTACTCACATTTGTTGTAGCATCTCCTTTGATGCTATAGAGACAGGATGGGATCAATATGGTCACCCACCAGACTTAAACAAAGGCCTGCTGGACACAAGGGAAATCCAAGGACCACCAATAATACAGTAAGAGGCCCAAGTCAGGGGACTCCTCTCACCAAAAGGATATGTAGCAGCAGAAAAAGGTGATAGCACGTGTTCCAATATAAAATAAATTTATTAAAAATGGTAAAAACAAAGCAACGAGTTTCTCACCTCAGGGCTGTTTCATCAGGCTTAGATATCTTAGAGCACTAAATGACGACAGAAACAAATACCTTACAAATACCAATAAGGGCAATAAGGTCACTAAAGAAATGGAACCAGCGTCTTCTGATACACTCAAAACACCCTTATTTATAACGGGTTATAGCAACCAATTTAAGGAAATTAAGCGAATTATCAACAAACACTGGCCTATCATCTGCGATGACCCTTTCCTTAAAAACCATATCTCCTCCAAGCCACGTGTTGTATATAGGAGGGCCCCTACCCTAAAAACCAAGTTAGCTCCCAGTAAAATAGTTAGAGATAAAACTAGGGACCCCCAACAATATATGGGCCTAGATAGGTTCTTTTTGGCAATTTTTTTGCCCAAATTTGGCATATTCAAATGCCTAAAGTCTAGATGTAATATGTGTAAGGTAGTGAAAAGTGAAACCAATGTCTTTATCTCTAACCAAACAGGTGAACAATTTAAAATCAACAAAAGGATGTCATGTGACTCCACATATGTAGTATATTTGATAAGCTGCTGTAAGGATTCCACTTCATGTTTTACCTATGCCTTTCCCATTCACCTTATGTATGGATTCCGCTCCATGTTTTACCTATGCCTTTCCCATTCACCTGACTTCAGCCTTACCTGTACTTAAGGCATCAGCTGACTGCAGACAGGTGCTTAATTATTAAGTTTCTAGACTAGCTCTGAAGCGTGTCTGTTTTCCACTTGCTGTGTGTTTTTTCTGAAAACAAACCAGTCTGCTTTTCTTCCAATTTCTGAATCAGCTACTACCTTGGGATTACTTATTTTCTACTGCCGGTTCATATGCTCATTTTGCCTACAGAAAGTTTTACAGAGGCGAGTTTTTCTTTTTAGCGTGCACGCTACAACAGAGACTTATTTCATACTGCAGTGTGTTTGCTGCCTTCTCCCTCTGAGTTGCTATCTCATTTGAGCCACTGAAGCGTTTCTCACACACCGGACTTCAACCTCTCTTCCACTGCAACACAGTGCAACTCATCTACAAACAACCTCCCACGGACTAAGTACAAGGACATCTCAGAATTAATTCCGCTTCTATTACACACCATCCGGTGACTGGGGGTAAGCACTGTAGTTACTTTAAGCTGTGCTGTACAAATAAACCTTGAACTTTGCTTTTCCCTGCTGCTCTACTGACCGCAAGACTATCAGCACATGTGTATACCGTTCTGTGACAAACTAACTAACAGTGTCTAAAACTGAGAGTTACACTTCACACTGAACTGTTATATCTTACTCCAGCACTAATAGCAACACTACCTGCTTTCTGTAACTCTGCTTTTCTTTATCAAGATTTATCATACTGGGAGCTAGCTGAACTCTAAAGATTGCTACTAAGAAATTGATTTATTTTTTATATTTCTTCTGATCCAGCCTTTGTTTATGTCTATACTATTGCTGTGACGTTCAACAGCATATGTGATTTACATCATTCGTTGCCAGACAAGTTTCTGATCTGCAATTCAATTACTTGAGAATAACAACTTCATTGAAAGCAGCTTGGTCTATGCTGTTCAATAGTCCATTTGCCAAAAGTGATACAAATCATTTATTTTGCATACTCTGCAGTTGTGATCCATCCTCACTCTCTACTAAATCCTTACAGAGACAAGATACGGCCTGTTTGAGTACCTGGTAATGCCGTTCGGGTTAACTAACGCCCCGGCCACATTCCAGTATTTTATTAACGATATATTTCACGATCTTCTTGATACTTGTGTGGTCGTATACCTGGACGACATTCTAGTGTACTCAAACACGCTTGAAGAACATGTTAAACATGTTAGTTGGATACTTTCCAGGCTCCAAGTTCATAGGCTATATGCAAAACTAGAAAAGTGTGTATTCCACACCAAGGAAATAGATTTTTTGGGGTACTCCATTGGCCCAAATGGTATCCAAATGCAGGCTAACAAAGTCGATTCAGTAAAAAACTGGCCACAACCAAAAAATAGGAAGGAACTACGTTTCCTCGGGTTTAGCAACTATTATAGAAAGTTTATTAAAAATTTCTCTCAAATTGCTAAACCTCTCACTGTACTCACCAGTTCCAGTACACCTTTCACCTGGAACTCCAAGGCAACTGAAGCTTTCAACTCATTAAAAAACTCCTTCTGCTCAGCTCCAATACTTCAATTTCCTGACCCTTCTCTCCAATTCATTTTGGAGGTGGATTCCTCCGATTATGCCCTTGGAGCTGTCCTCTCACAAAGACGCAGTATATCCCAACCACTACATCCAGTAGCTTTCTATTCCAAAATTCTTTCTGCACCTGAGATGAACTATGCTGTTGGAGAAAAGGAACTCCTGGCGATAAAACGTGCCTTTGAACATTGGAGGCATCTCCTAGAGGGCACCGTCTTACCAATAATCATCTACACGGATCACCGTAATCTCGAGTTCCTACAGAGGAATAAAACTCTCTCTAGTCGACAGGTAAGATGGAGCCTATACTTCAGCAGGTTTAACTATCAAATCATCTACAGGCCCGGCTCTAAAAATGGAAAGGCGGACGCACTTTCTAGGAAAGACCCTAGACCTCCAAACACTCAGGAATCTACTTCTATCATTCCCCCAGATAGATTTTTGGGTCTACTGTCCACTTTCAAGACGCAACTTCAAACAACTTTACGGTCAGATCCTCAGCTACCTCAACTCCGACTATCTCGTAGAAACAACCTCTACTATCATGGGACTCTCTTGTATGTCCCCGAGATTCTTAGACCTGCTCTAATTAAACAACATCATGATCCACCTCTCCTTGGACATCCAGGTATTATGAAAACAAAGGAACTTCTCAGCAGATCCTACTGGTGGCCAAATTTGGAAACATCTGTGAAAAACTATATCTCAAACTGCTCCATCTGCATTACTTCCAAAAAGGAAAGGGCCAAGCCATATGGACATCTTCTTCCAATTCAAATACCTGATAGACCTTGGTTACATCTCGGCATGGACTTCATAGTTGAATTACCTGTGAGTTCAGGTTTCAACAACATTCTTGTTGTCACAGACATCCTGACCAAAATGGCTCATTTTATCCCTTTTAACAAACTTCCCACTTCCAATGAGACAGCACAACTCTTCTTAAATTCAATTGTCAGATACCACGGAATTCCTTCCATCATAACAACTGATAGGGGTACTCAGTTTACCTCGAAGTTCTGGAAAAGTCTTTCTGCTCAACTGAAAATTGATCATCGCCTAAGTACTGCCTTCCATCCACAAACAAATGGCCAAACAGAGAAATTAAATCAATGGCTAGAGCAGTATCTACGCTGTTATTGCTCTTATCAGCAAAATGAATGGTCACAATACCTATATCTGGCCGAATTTGCCTACAATAACTCGGTTAATTCATCCACCAAAGTTTCACCCTTCTTTGCAAACTATGCTTTTCATCCACATTTCTCCCTGGAACAAACGGATAACCCAATTTCTCCTTCTGTAGATGATCTACTACAGAAGCTTGCTGAAAACTTCCACTTCCTAAAAACAAATATTCAACAGGCTCAGACCTCACAGAAGAAATACTACGACTTACGCAGACGACCATCACCATCTTATGCCATAGGCGATAAAGTTTGGCTTTCGACAAAAAACATCAAAATCCCTGTTCCCAGTAAAAAACTAGCAGGATTATATATCGGACCGTTCACTATCACTCACGTTGTTAACCCAAATGCAGTTACTCTGGACCTTCCTAGTTCTATACCCATCCATCCTACTTTTCATGTGTCCCTTCTTAAACCAGCTTCAGATGATCCTTCAGTGAAAACCATTTTACCACCTGTACCTGTACCCCTAGATCCGGACACTTATGAAATTCAAGACCTCCTGGATTCCAGACGGCATAAAGGTGTCTTACAATATCTGGTCAGATGGAAAGGCTACTCACCTGATGATGACACTTGGGAGCCTTATACCAATATAGATGCACCTAGACTCATATCTCGTTTCCACAGACGATATCCCCTTAGACCTAAACATCAAGCCAAGGATCGGCTTGCTTGAAGGGGGGCGTATGTAAGGATTCCACTTCATGTTTTACCTATGCCTTTCCCATTCACCTTATGTATGGATTCCGCTCCATGTTTTACCTATGCCTTTCCCATTCACCTGACTTCAGCCTTACCTGTACTTAAGGCATCAGCTGACTGCAGACAGGTGCTTAATTATTAAGTTTCTAGACTAGCTCTGAAGCGTGTCTGTTTTCCACTTGCTGTGTGTTTTTTCTGAAAACAAACCAGTCTGCTTTTCTTCCAATTTCTGAATCAGCTACTACCTTGGGATTACTTATTTTCTACTGCCGGTTCATATGCTCATTTTGCCTACAGAAAGTTTTACAGAGGCGAGTTTTTCTTTTTAGCGTGCACGCTACAACAGAGACTTATTTCATACTGCAGTGTGTTTGCTGCCTTCTCCCTCTGAGTTGCTATCTCATTTGAGCCACTGAAGCGTTTCTCACACACCGGACTTCAACCTCTCTTCCACTGCAACACAGTGCAACTCATCTACAAACAACCTCCCACGGACTAAGTACAAGGACATCTCAGAATTAATTCCGCTTCTATTACACACCATCCGGTGACTGGGGGTAAGCACTGTAGTTACTTTAAGCTGTGCTGTACAAATAAACCTTGAACTTTGCTTTTCCCTGCTGCTCTACTGACCGCAAGACTATCAGCACATGTGTATACCGTTCTGTGACAAACTAACTAACAGTGTCTAAAACTGAGAGTTACACTTCACACTGAACTGTTATATCTTACTCCAGCACTAATAGCAACACTACCTGCTTTCTGGAACTCTGCTTTTCTTTATCAAGATTTATCATACTGGGAGCTAGCTGAACTCTAAAGATTGCTACTAAGAAATTGATTTATTTTTTATATTTCTTCTGATCCAGCCTTTGTTTATGTCTATACTATTGCTGTGACGTTCAACAGCATATGTGATTTACATCATTCGTTGCCAGACAAGTTTCTGATCTGCAATTCAATTACTTGAGAATAACAACTTCACTGAAAGCAGCTTGGTCTATGCTGTTCAATAGTCCATTTGCCAAAAGTGATACAAATCATTTATTTTGCATACTCTGCAGTTGTGATCCATCCTCACTCTCTACTAAATCCTTACAGCTGCACTTGTGGGGTCCAATATGTGGGCCGCACGGGGCGCACTATCAAAAGACGGTGGGCGGAACATGTGTATAATATTAAAAGAAAGTTTCTGAAACATAGTTTATCTAGACATGGTTCATATTCACATAAGGGTAGCTCAAAATCACTCTCCATATTACCTATTGAACAGATACCTCGGAATAGCCACAATCACATGATGACCTTACGCCGTAGAGAGACCTTTTGGATCCATAAATTACATACTCTAGCCCCTGATGGCCTCAATGAATGTGTAGATTTAGCTGCTTTTGATCTATGAGATCATGTGACACCAACTAGACTTTTGTTCACTTATATCTATATTCCACATTTAGTTTTCATTAAATTAAATTATTATTTTATACCTAATATAAGTTGGTCACAATTCCCTTTCCCCACATTAATTCCTATATGTGTCACAATTCCACCACAATATCTTATTATTATCTATATTACATAGCTTATTAAATTAACATTACACTCTTTTTTTTATATATTATATTACACACACCACTAACAATAATAGTTATTAGATATTAGATATATCAGTCACAACAGACAGCACTAATAATTAATTTTTATAGATTATAGTACAATTTACCTTTAAAATTCACTATATCAATAGTTATCATATCACACATATTATATATAATGTGTATGATATTATTTTATATATTATTACACACAGCACTATAGTTGCTTTTTAGGTGATCACAAGTATATGACACTGTCACTATATAAATATCCTGATGTGCAATATACATTAATTCCGCACACATTTATTAGTTTATACATATATGACTAATTTCATATATATTTATATCTTAACTACATATCACTCCATCATATCATATTTGACAATTTAGAATAGGACATTATGTCCTATTAGTAATATTATCAATTGCACATCGCACTATGCCTTGTATTTAATCCTGTTCGAAATCTTATCATAGCCCATCACAATTACCTTAGCTATCTAGATTCTGAAAAATATTTTCTGACAAAAGGGGGGGGGGGTAAAAACACCTTTGATAGAATACCCTCCATCACTAGACACATTTAGCATTATATAAACTACCACAGAACATTCAGACAGACTTATTTGATACTTCTTTAACATCTTATTTAATTGTCACTATTGGTAATACAGTTACCAATTACCACCTAGTGTTTGTGTGACAGGGACGGCTAGCTGTTTAGTGCTGACAGCTTTAGTTGGGTGATGTGTAGATGGTGTCACTGCCGATGGTCCTATAGATGTTTTGGTTAACAGGGAAGCAATATTACGCATGCTATTATCATTTATGTTTTATTTTTATTCACCCACTCTTTTAACTACACTGTGGGATATTTGCCAGATGCCGATGTCGGAATTGAGTTGCCACATAGCGACATTTTTTGAGATCAATTGTAAACATGTAAGTCTTCTTTTGATATATGTTTTATTAAATCTATGAATCTCATGCCCCCACTACAAATGCATTACAATAAGTACTTAGAATATGAGTATTTGATTTCGAATGACATGTCCGTTCAGACATGCGCAGTAAGAACACCTACACGCCAAACAATTAAACATGATTACACTGGTCTGGCAGCAGTTTCACATGTCAGTATACTCTGCTTATTCATCTAGTGGCTATTTAGCATGTAAACACTTGTTTCAAATCGATCTTCATATTATATGAATATTGTGAACTGAGATTATAGAAATGTATGAGTCTGAGATATGATTGTCAGCTTCTAAATATATGCGATGGTGGGTGAGTAATTGTTTTAGATAATCACATAAGATTATCTGTATACATAGTTTGATATACACTTGTGAGTGGTTATCAGATTTACTATTATCTACTATTCACTCATATAACACAAGGAATAATACAATGTATGTGTCCTCTATATATGGCTAATGTAGTTATTGAAATGTATCCTATGAGTAACCAAATGTTTTATTAATGAGGTTTGTTGACAGGATATCTGATTGGTAGAAGATATACTACACTTATCACATTGGATAAGACTTTTATATTGTATGACCAATAGGGCCACTAGTGCTTCCTAGGCTCCTCCTGACATCATGTGATGTTAATTAACTTTAATTGGATATTTTGTGTATGTATAGCAAGGGTTCACAAATGTTTTTATAAAGCCTGATGAAACAGCCCTGAGCTGAGAAACGCGTTGCTTTGTTTTTACCATTTTTAATAAATTTATTTTATATTGGAACACTTGCTATCACCTTTTTCTGCTGCTACATATCCTTTTGGTGAGAGGAGTCCCCTGACTTGGGCCTCTTACTGTATTATTGGTGGTCCTTGGATTTCCCTTGTGTCCAGCAGGCCTTAGTTTAAGTCTGGTGGGTGACCATATTGATCCCATCCTGTCTCTATAGCATCAAAGGAGATGCTACAACAAATATGAGTACCTTTCCGTTTATATACTGATCCACCTGTGTCAAGACAATACTAGGCCATATAGGCACCTATGTCCTTTTATGTTGTTCATCTAGACATCATATCCTTACCGAAGATTGGTCCACTGGGTGACTGTAAGAAATCCCAGACTGCCGTTATAGCACTATTTGAGGTGCTATTATAAATGTGAGTTTACCTTGTATACATACATTTATTTATCTTCTGGACCAGACAATATTGGGCCATGTGGCGCTTCTGCTTCTTCTTGTCTTTGTAGATTGCTGCTTTGGATCCCGTCCTGGATCTCCACAGATAGCTGCCTGTTTTTCAACTTAGTGACTTTCCATCATCACTATTAGAGATCATATCACTTTGAGTACTGCTTTTCTCCAAAAGTTTGCTACACAGCGCATTGGACTCATTAATTCATACATCATTGTGAATGTTGTTTACAAGAGTCTGAACTATATATTAACCATTGTATATCGTTTGTCTGTTATTAACTATTTATTTCTCTTTCTCTTAGGAGGTATATAGGCTTTATGCCATCTATCATTATTGTGTTATATATTACCACATTTTGTCTTTCTCTTAGGAGGTATATTTTCTGCTGCTATTATATAGACTATATAGTATATTTTACATTATCTTTCTCTTCTGAGGCTGGTACTATTATAATAATTGGCTATTTAGCATTACCCTTGTAGGATATCTGTTATATCCCCTTATAGGGCGCCCCCTCACATTTTTTGCATATCAGTATAGTTAGTTGTTTTTTGTTTGTTACAAATAGTCCCCTTTACAGATATTACTTCTCTGTTGATTTCATTTAACATTACTCCTGTATTTAATAGGAATTATGCGTAGACTTTTCCATCTTTTCTTTATTGGAATACACTTGACAGTATAAGAAGATTGTTACATTCTTTCTTCATATTTTATTAGTGTGAGAGTTGCGATAAACACTTTTTAATATAGTGCCATCTCCATTGTAATGTCCCTTTAAGGCGCTAGATACTGATAATTTAGTAAATGTATTTATTTTTATATACGTTTAGTATCGCTCTGATTGTATCGATTTGAACATGAGCCCTGATGGTGGTGTTTTGCTTCATGTATGTCTGTTGAATTGTCAGCCAGTGGCAGTAGTCTTTGTTCGTTGGTGTTTATTATGTGCTGTACAGATTTTTATTGTGTGGGGTTGTGGGAAGTGTCAACTTGCTTTCGTATGTTGTGCGCTTTAGACAATGAGTAATCTCATTTACCTGTGTTCCTCATGACGTAATAAATTTAAGGCAAGGTGATTAGTTAAGATAGATTTAAATACAATAAGAGGTAAGCTGTGTATATGCCTGAAGAAACGGTCTGCTGACTGAGAAACGCGTAGCACTTTTTTAATATATGCACATATGAGTGCTGTAATCTTTTAAATGTTTTTAATTAAAGTGTGAATTTGTTTTACATATTACTTTGTATCGTTTTTTTATCAACTGAATTTTTCCACTGAATCTATCTTCTGTTACCTGGGCATTGTGCTCACTTTGGGATAGCTTTGGATTGAGTCACTAGCTACATCAGCGAGCTGGAGTGCTGTGAGACTGCCAGTATGCCCCAATCAGCACATCAGAGTGCTGCAGTGTTTGTGAGTATATTATTATTATTATGTATAAGCGTGAGTTTTTTATGTCATATGATATCTCACTGATCTACACTAGGAGTTGTGTGTTGTATCCCTCTTCTCATACATATTCAGTTTGGAGGTGAAGAGTTAAGGAAAGAGGAAGCAGGATATTAACACACTGTGTCTAAAATTTTGCAGGACCTGACGAGGTTAACATTAGTGAGCTGGAGCGCTGTTAAAACTTCAGCCTACGCCCAATAGCACGACAAGTGCTGCCGTGTATGTGAGTACAATAGGAGCAAGCGATTTGTTTCTACATTTGTACAATAATTGATCTGCACAAGGAAGCGCCCCTTCTGTTTTTTTGTCTTTCCAGACTTAAGAGGATTTTTTTCGGTCACCTTTTGGTAATTGGAGGGAGCAGCTATATGTATTCGTTCTTGACTTATGATTTAAGAAACTTTCTGTACATAATCTCCTGTCGGCTACAAGAGCCTAGTGGATTATCGGATTACTGGATCTTCTGGTGGCACCCCTGTTTGTTGGACTTTGGTCCAAAATAGTTGAGTATATTTCTTAAAAATAGAGAGTTAGTTGTTACTTGTTCATAAAAGTTAAAGTTAAAATTTTAAATATTTTGAATGTTTATTTGGCTTTTCTGAATGTTGCCCCTTGAGACAATTGTAGGAAAATGTTTTAAAGTATAATATTCAAATCAAAGCAATGATCCATATCTAAGAGATATTAAATATTTTTGTATATGAACCATTTTCTTTTAGAGAGAATATTTGAAATATTTTGTGAAATTTGGGGAGGTTTATTCAAGAGATGAGCATGAAGCAGTTCACTGATGAATGCGGAAGTAGGAGGCTGCTATTTCGGTATTCATCTCTTTTTGGAGCCGAATATCCTCTTGTGCAAGTAAAACACACTAAGATCTGGATTTGCACAGATCTTAGTGTGTTTTACCTGCACAAGAGGATATTCAGTTTTGAAGAGACGAATACTGAAAGCAGCCTCCTACTTCTGCATTCGGCAGTGAACAAAACTGCTTAATGCTCAACTCTAGTCTATACAAAACACTTCAACCATTAGACTTGTATAAAAAGTGAGTTGGAAAAAAATATGAATAAGGATGACTAAACACAGGCAGATTAGCCCATGTTAAAGTCATGCTATCTACACAAAGCAAGCATTTAAAAAAAATATTATTGGCCATGCCAACTTTTAAATGACCCAACTTATTGGACCTATCAGTAGACGTATATTAATTTTATTATCATTGTGTAAATATTTTTGTTGAATCCTACAGAACTGCAAAATTTAAATATTGAGCAATAATTTCTAGACAGCAAATTGTGTGTTTGAATCTGTTCAATGCTGAAGGATCTTAATTGTGGTCAACCTTTATGAGATACTAAAAGATTTAATCATTATAAATTCACTGTAGAGAGAACAGGTGCATAATTGTAAAATTCTGCCCAAAATTTCTAATAGCACAACAATTTATCATTAAATAAGCAATTAATTATATAAAAAGGGATGCTACCTTGAGTATTCAAAACCATCATCTCAAATACAGTAAACTTCCAAAAGACATCTCAATTTAAGTTCAGCTGCTGTGGGCAATTTATTTTCCTGTTCTATTTGTTTTCAGTTTGATGCAACTCAAAACAAAAATGTGACATGCTAGGAGCTCTGACTTTATTTGTTCATACAATTGAAAGAAAATGAATCAAAGCTATAAATTTAGCATCTGCCAAGACATTGTGCAGTTTCCATTTATAAAATAAGCTTGCACAATCTCCGATCCTTTTTAAAACCACTCAAACTTTTTTATTCAAGGTTGAAATCTACCATTGTTTTCATTTTCCTTTTTGACCTTCTATCTGTCTCATCATTTCCAGTTAACTCATTTGCACAAACAGGATAACAAATAAAGGTTGAAATGAATTGCTATGGGCTGCAAAGAAGATGGCAGACACTATTATTCTTCGCTCTTCCTACTATCAATTCACTTCTGCAAATCCAACAAATTTTTGTCTACTTGTTCTCAAGTGACAAAAAAGTAGAATTGAAAAATATTTACAAGGGCATTGAAGTAATACTTTTCCTTTAATTTTCACTGAAGGAAGATATGATCAATTTAAACAATATAATTGAATTGATGCTTTTTCATCTAAATGCTAGAAAATAATTTTAAGACCTCTTTAATAAGAAATAGATACACTCTATTGTGCTTTTAAAAATGATGTTTAAACACACATGACAGCAAATAAATAAATATATATCTGTGTAGTTCAAACAATAACACATCACCTCATGATGAGATTAGTTATTAAAGGCCCTGCAGTACTGTGTGTTTAACAACAGAAAAGGGTTAAACACACAATGTAAGTACTACTATTGTCCCATCCAGTCAGCAGCACTAGCTACACTGCTCAGTCTTGTGAATAGGGCAGCTAACTGGATCAGTGTCAGTTTCTGCTTGTGTCCAGCAGTACTTTGCGGGTCCTGAGTGGTACTTCTACTGTAAGCTTAAAGGGACACTGTACCCAAAAAATTTCTTTCTTGATTCAGATTGAGCATGAAATTTTAAACAACTTTCTAATGTACTCCTATTATCAAATTTTCTTCTTTCTCTTGGTATCTTTATTTGAAATGCAAGAATGTAAGTTTAGATGCCGGCCCATTTTTGGTGAACAACCTGGGTTGTCCTTGCTGATTGGCGGATAAATTCATCCACCAATAAAAAGTGCTGTCCAGAGTACTGAAACAAAAAAAAAAGCTTAGATGCCTTCTTTTTCAAATAATGATAGCAAGAGAACGAAGAAAAATTGATAATAGGAGTAAATTAGAAAGTTGCTTAAAATTGCATGCTCTTTCTGAATTACAAAAGAAATGTTTTGGGTACAGTGTCCCTTTAACTCCTTTGTGGGGTTAAACACACAGTAGTGCAGGGCTGCTAGTCTTAAAATGACATGCTCTAACAAATTAGAGCATGCTGTTTTTCATATATTAAGGCACTTTAAAGTGCAAAAAGAAAACTCCCTAATGTGTTATATCATTTTTATTGCACTGTTAATTGCATAAAACAATAAGAATTCTTTAAAAAAGCTTATAAAATTATTTTGCTACAAAAATCCCCATATAGTTTAATGGTGAATTTTGTAAAAAAAATCATTAGATAACCTTTTTGAAAGGGATGCAACCGACCCTTGCAAAGAAGTTAAACATCTTACTAAAGTCAGCTCCAGGGCAGCAAGGCACTACTGGGTTCTCACTGAACACTTTTAGTAAACCAATAACAAAAGGCATTTGGGTGAAGCCGCCAATCACCAGCTAGCTCTCAGATAATAGAACTAATAAAATTCAACTAAAACGTCTCTAAAAATTGCATGCTCTATCTGAACCATGAACGTTTAATTTTGACTATCACGTCACTTTATGCTTATAAGAAAAAAATAATCTTAATGATTCCTTGCTCAAAAATTACACTACAGCAACTGATGAACTGTGTGTGAGGGAATGTATATGAAAGAGATAGGCTTGTCCAGGGTGATTGCAAAATGCCAATTCAGAGATAGCGTATAGTTTAAGAAGCAGCGGTCATCAGACCGCTGCTTCTTAACCCCTTAAGGACCGGGCATATCAGACTAAACCTTCCCCAAAAGACCAGAGCATTTTTAGCATTTTTGCCATGACTACATTTCAACAGAAATAGAGCCTTTTTTATATTTACCAAAACTATATATTTTATTTTAGTAGACAACCCAAAGTATTAATCTAGGCCCATTTTGGTATATTTCATGCCACCATTTCACTGCCAAATGCGATCAAATAAAAAAAAAATCCTTAACTTTTTCACAAACTTTAGGTTTCTCACTGAAATTATTTACAAACAGCTATTGCATTCATGGCACAAATGGTTGTAAATGCTTCTCTGGGATCCCCTTTGTTCAGAAATAGCAGACTTATATAACTTTGGCATTGCTTTTTGGTAATTAGATGGCCGCTAAATGCAGCTGTGCACCACACTTATGTTATGTCCAGCAGTGAAGGGGTTAATTAGTTAGCTTGTAGGGTTATTTTTAGCTTTAGTCTATAGATTAACCTCCCACCTGACACATCCCACCCCATGATCCCTCCCTAATCCCTCTCAAACAACTCTCTTCCCTCCCCAACCCCACAATGGACACCCCAATCTTAAGTACTGGCAGAAAGTCTGCCAGTATAACATAAAATGCTTTTTTATATTTTTTTATATAGTTTCTGCAGTGTAGGATTCCTTCTTACCCCCCAACCTCCCTGATCCACCCCAAACAGCTCTCTAAACCTCCACCCTCTACCTATTAGCTGCTATCTTAGGTTCTGGCAGCTCTCTGCCAGTACCCAGTTTGCAGTAATTTTAATTCTTTTAAAAAACCCACACAAACATTTTTTCTTTAGTGTAGCTGCCCCCTACCTCCCCCCTTCCTCATTTACTCCCTCCCCATCTGAGATTATATCTGTCCCTACCCTCTAATCCCCCCTTCACGCCTAGGATACCCCTCTCCCTCCTTCCCCATACCTGCAGCTGTATTTTTTGCCGTAGCGTAGCGGTCCCACCTTCAAGACGAAGAGGTAAATATTTCTACAAATATGGTGCAATGTAAAGTTTCATCAATGAAAGTGCCCCTGTTTTTAATAGTATTTTTAAAAACCGGGCACTACTTGATGAAACTTTACATTAAGCATGAATCCTCCCACTTACAGATCAGGCTCACCAGCTAATATTACTTCAGTTTCAGTTCAGTCAGTGTTAGGATCAATACAGACAGACTGGTAAGTGTGGAGCTCAGCTTATTCTTCGCTCTTCCTACTATCAATTCACTTCTGCAAATCCAACAATCTTTGTCTACTTGTTCTCAAGTGACAAAAAAGTAGAATTGAAAAATATTTACAAGGGCATTGAAGTAATATTTTTCCTTTGATTTTCACTGAAGGAAGATATGATCGATTTAAACAATATAATTGAATTGATGCTTTGTCATCTAAATGCTAGAAAATAATTTAAGACCTCTTTAATAAGAAATAGATACACTCTATAGTGCTTTTAAAAATGATGTTTAAACACACGACAGCAAATAAATAAATATATATCTGTGTAGTTCAAACAATAACACATCACCTCATGATGAGATTAGTTATTAAAGGCCCTGCAGTACACACAATGTAAGTACTACTATTGTCCCATCCAGTCAGCAGCACTAGCTACACTGCTCAGTCGTGTGAATAGGGCAGCTGACTGGATTAGTGTCAGTTTCTGCTTGTGTCCAGCAGTACTTTGCGGGTCCTGAGAGGAACTTCACTGTGAGCCTAACTCCTTTGTGGGGTTAAACACACAGTAGTGCAGGGCTGCTAGTCTTAAAATGACAGTCTCTAACAAATTAGAGCATGCTGTTTTTCATATATTAAGGCACTTTAAAGTGCAAAAAGAAAACTCCCTAATGTGTTAAATCATTTTTATTGCACTGTTGTTTGCATCAAACAATAAGAATTCTTTAAAAAGCTTATAAAATTATTTTGCTACAAAAATACCCATATAGTTTAAAGGTGCATTTTGTAAAAAAAATCATTAGATAACCTTTTTGAAAGGGATGCAACCAACCCTTGTAAAGAAGATAAACATCTTACTAAAGATTGACACCCCCGTGCTGGTGGCCCATTGGCCACGAGTCTGCAGGGGGCAGCATTGCACCAGCAGCTCTTGTGAGCTGCTGGTGCAATGCTGAATACAGCAAGCATATTGCTCGCTGTATTCAGCGAGGTCTGTTGGACCTGATCCGCACTGTCAGATCAGGTCCGACAGACCTAGATAAATAGAGGCCTAAACCTTCCCCAAAAGACCAGAGCATTTTTAGCATTTTTGCCATCACTACATTTAAACAGAAATAGAGCCTTTTTTTATATTTACCAAAACTATATATTTTATTTTAGTAGACAACCCAAAGTATTAATCTAGGCCCATTTTGGTATATTTCATGCCACCATTTCACTGCCAAATCAAATTAAAAAAAATCCTTAACTTTTTCACAAACTAGGTTTCTCACTGAAATTATTTACAAACAGCTTGTGCAATCATGACACAAATGGTTGTAAATGCTTCTCTGGGATCCCCTTTGTTCAGAAATAGCAGACATATATGACTTTGGCATTGCTTTTTGGTAATTAGATGGCTGCTAATAGCAGCAACTAAAATAAAATGCTTTTTTATCTTTTTTTATATAGTTTCTGCAGTGTAGGATTCCCCCTTACCCCCCAACCTCCTTGAGCCGCACCAAACAGCTCTCTAAACCTCCACCCTCTACCTATTAGCTGCCATCTTAGGTACTGGAAGCTCTCTGCAAGTACCCAGTTTGCAGCAATTTTAATTCTTTTAAAAAACCCACTCAAACATTTTTCTTTAGTGTAGCTGCCACCTACCTCCCCCCTTCCTAATTTACCCCCTCCCCATCGGAGATTATATCTGTCCCTACCCTCTAACCCCCCCCCCCTTCACGCCTAGGATACCCCTCTCCCTCCTTCCCCATACCTGCTGCTGTATTTTTTGCCATAGAGTAGCGGTCCCACCTTCAAGACAAAGAGGTAAGTATTTCTACAAATATGGTGCAATGTAAAGTTTCATCAATGAAAGTGCCCCTGTTTTTAATAGTATTTTTAAAAACCGGGCACTACTTGATGAAACTTTACATTAAGCATGAATCCTCCCATTTACAGATCAGGCTCACCGGCTAATATTACTTTCAGTTTCAGTTCAGTCAGTGTTAGGATCAATACAGACAGACTGGTAAGTGTGGAGCTCAGCTTCAGTCAATGACATTAGCATTATGTTATGTGACAAACAGTACATTTAGGCATCTATTTATCAAAGCGTCAACTGACTTGCATTCGACAGCACACAAGTACGGTGCGATGAGCAGTGGACTGTGTTAACTAACAGTCATCTATCTTGCTGCTCTTTGGCTTTTTTACAGCTTTCTTGGTACCCTGTAACTAAACACCCACACTATACTATACTGTTTTACCCCTATACCGCCACTCCCGGAGCCCACCGCAACTCTAATAAATGTATTAACCCCTAAACCACTGCTCCCAGAGCCCACCGCAACTCTAATAAAGTGTTTAACACCTAAACCGCTGCTCCTGGAGCCCACCGCCACCTACATTATACTTATTAACCCCTAATCTGCCGTCCCTACACCTCTGCCACCTACATTATATTTATTAACCCCTAATCTTCCCCCCTACACCGCCGCCACCTACCTACATTTATTAACCCCTAATCTGCAGCCCCCAATGTCACCGGCACTATATTAAATTTATTAACCCCTAAACCTAAGTCTAACCCTAACCCTAACACCCCCTACATTAAATATAATTTAAATAAATCTAAATAAATATTATTATCATTAAATAAATTATTCCTATTTAAAACTAAATACTTACCTATAAAATAAACCCTAAGCTAGCTACAATCTAACTAATAGTTACATTGTAGCTATCTTAGGGTTTATTTTTATTTTACAGGCAACTTTGTATTTATTTTAACTAGGTAGAATAGTTATTAAATAGTTATTAACTATTTAATAACTTCCTAGTTAAAATAAATACACATTTACCTGTAAAATAAAACCTAACATAAGTTACAATTACACCTAACACTACACTATAATTAAATAAATTCCCTAAACTAAATACAATTAAATACAATTAAAAAAATATATATCTAGGGCCCGATCCGATATAAATCGTCGCCCGCAAAAGCTGGCGACGCCAATATTTGCGCTGGTTTGGTATCCTATATACGGAGTAACTTAGAAGTTACACGCGTATATCTCTGCCGTCGCCCGTATTTTTTTGGGCCATAGGCAGGTATACCAAACCAGCGCAGTTTGGTATCCAATATACAGCGTAAGGACTTACGTGGCGAAAATGGAGAAATCTTACTCCATTTTCACCTCGCCACAAAAAGCAGCCGTAAGAAGCCTTATGCTGACTATTGGAGCCCCGTAACTCCCTAAACTACCTGCTAAATAAACCTAACACCTAACGCATGCGCAATGTCTATCTAGCTGTCAACCGCGATCTGCTAAATAAAATCTAACACCTAACGCATGCGCAATGTCTATCTACCTGTCAACCGCGATCCCCCGCCGCAATCCCTAATAAAGTTATTAACCCCTAAACCGCCGCTCCCAGACCCCGCCGCCATCTACATAAACTAACCCCCTACTGTGAGCCCCTAAAACCGCCACCATCTAACTGATCTATCCCCTAATGTGAACCCCTTACACCGCCGCCATCTACCTTATCTATCCCCTAATCTGACCCCTTACACCGCCGCCACCTATATAAAAATTATTAACCCCTAATCTAATACCCCTATACCGCCGCCAGCTATATTAATATTATTAACCCCTAATCTAATCCCCTAAAGTAATAAACTCTATTACCAGCCCTTAAAAGGGCCTTTTGCGGGGCTTTGCCCCAAAGTAAACAGCTCTTTTGCCCTATAACCTGCCCTCCCTACACCGCCGCCACCTATATTAATAGTATTAACCCCTAATGTATGCCGCTTACGCCGCCGCCATCTATATTAAAATTATTAACCCCTAATTTAATCTACCTACCCCGCCGCCAGCTATATTATCTATATTAACCCTAAGTATATTATAGTTAATATAGTTATTACATTATATATATTAACTATATTAACCCTAATTATATTAGGGTTAATATAGTTAATATAGTTACTATAGTATTTATATTAACTATATTAACTCTATCTAACCCTAACACCCCTAACTAAATTCTTATTAAATAAATCTAATTCATATTATAAACTAAAATATTCCTATTTAAATCTAAATACTTACCTATAAAATAAACCCTAAGATAGCTACAATATTATTAATAATTACATTGTAGCTATGTTAGGGTTTATATTTATTTTACTGGTAAATTGTTAATTATTTTAACTAGGTATAATAGCTATTAAATAGTTATTAACTATTTAAAAGCTACCTAGATAAAATAATTACCCAATTACCTGTAAAATAAATCCTAACCTAAGTTACAAATACACCTACACTATCAATAAATTAAATAAACTACAAATATCTAAACTAAAATACAATTAAATACACTAAACTAAATTGCAAAAAACCCCCACTAAATTACAAAAAATAAAAAAAAAGATTACAAGATTTTTAAGCTAATTACACCTATTCTAAGCCCCCTAATAAAATAATAAACCCCCAAAATAAAAAAATGCCCTACCCTATTCTAAATTAAACAAGTTCAAAGCTCTTTTACCTTACCAGCCCTTAAAAGGGCCTTTTGTGGGGCATGCTCCAAAGAAAACTGCTCTTTTGCCTAAAAAAAAAACACAATACCACCACCCAACATTACAACCCACCACCCACATACCCCTAATCTAACCCAAACCCCCCTTAAATAAACCTAACACTACCCCCCTGAAGATCTCCCTACCTTGTCTTCACCCAACCAGGCCGAACTCCTCATCCGATCCGGGCGATGTCTATCCAAGCGGCAAAGAAGAATTCTTCATCCCGGCGATGTCTTTCTCCAAGCGGCAGCAAAGTCTTCTTCCATCCGGCAGCATCTTCCATCAAGTGGCATCTTCAATCTTCTTTCTTCGCTCCTCTAACGCGGAGCATCCATCCCGGCCGACGACTGAACGACGAATGAGGTACCTTTAAATGACGTCATCCAAGATGGCGTCCTTCGAATTCCGATTGGCTGATAGGATTCTATCAGCCAATCGGAATTAAGGTAGAAAAATCTGATTGGCTGATTGAATCAGCCAATCAGATTCAAGTTCAATCCGATTGGCTGAACAAACATTACAAACATTAGAAAAATATTACAACAATTTTAAACTAATTACACCTACTCTAAGCCCCCTAATAAAATAACAAAGACCCCCAAAATAAAAAAATGCCCTACCCTATTCTAAATTAAAAAAGTTCAAAGCTCTTTTACCTTACCAGCCCTGAAAAGGGCCATTTGCGGGGCATGCCCCAAATAATTCAGCTCTTTTGCCTGTAAAAAAAAACATACAATACCCCCCCAACATTACAACCCACCACCCACATACCCCTAATCTAACCCAAACCCCCCTTAAATAAACCTAACACTAAGCCCCTGAAGATCTTCCTACCTTATCTTCACCATGCCAGGTTCACTGATCCGTCCTCCGAAGTCTTGATCCAAGCCTCTGAAGTCTTCATCCAAGCACAAGCGGGGGCTGGCGATCCATAATCCAGCTGAAGTCTTCTATCAAGCGGCGGCTGAAGAGGTCCAGAAGAGGCTCCAAAGTCTTCATCCTATCCGGGAAGAAGAGGAGATCCGGACCGGCAACCATCTTGATCCAAGCGGCATCTTCTATCTTCATCCGATGACGAACGGCTCCATCTTGAAGACCTCCAGCGCGGATCTATCCTCTTCTTCCGACATCCAACTGAAGAATGAAGGTTCCTTTAAGGGACGTCATCCAAGATGGCGTCCCTCGAATTCCGATTGGCTTATAGGATTCTATCAGCCAATCGGAATTAAGGTAGGAAAATTCTGATTGGCTGATTCAGATTCAAGTTCAATCCGATTGGCTGATCCAATCAGCCAATCAGATTGAGCTTGCATTCTATTGGCTGTTCTGATCAGCCAATAGAATGTGAGCTCAATCTGATTGGCTGATCCAATCAGCCAATCAGATTGAACTTGAATCTGATTGGCTGATTCCAGCTGATCGGAACAGCCAATAGAATGCGAGCTCAATCTGATTGGCTGATCGGATCAGCCAATCGGATTGAACTTGATTCTGATTGGCTGATTCCATCAGCCAATCAGAATTTTCCTACCTTTATTCCGATTGGCTGATAGAATCCTATCAGCCAATCGGAATTCGAGGGACGCCATCTTGGATGACGTCCCTTAAAGGAACCGTCATTCGTCGGGAAGTCGTCGGTGAAGGTGGATGTTCCGAACATGGATCCGGAAGAAAGAAGATTGAAGATGCCGCTTGATAGAAGACTTCAGCCCGATCATGGACCTCTTCAGCTCCCGCTTGGATGAAGACTTCAGCCCGATCATGGACCTCTTCAGCTCCCGCTTAGATGAAGACTTCAGTCGGATCATGGACATCTTCAGCTCCCCGCTTGGGCTTGGATCAAGACATCGGAGAAGCTCTTCTGGATCGATCGGTGAACCCGGCATGGTAAAGATAAGGTAGGAAGATCTTCAGGGGCTTAGTGTTAGATTTATTTAAGGGGGGTTTGGGTTAGATTAGGGGTATGTGGGTGGTTGGTTGTAATGTTGGGGGGGGTATTGTATGTTTTTTTTTACAGGCAAAAGAGCTGAATTCTTTGGGGCATGCCCCGCAAAGGGCCCTTTTCAGGGCTGGTAAGGTAAAAGAGCTTTTATATTTTAATTTTAGAATAGGGTAGGGCATTTTTTTATTTTGGGGGTCTTTGTTATTTTATTAGGGGGCTTAGAGTAGGTCTAATTAGTTTAAAATTGTTGTAATATTTTTCTAATGTTCTTTTTTATTTTTTGTACTTTAGTTAGTTTATTTCATAGTATTTATTTGTAGGTATTGTATTTAATTAATTTATTGATAGTGTAGTGTTAGGTTTAATTGTAGATAATTGTAGGTAGTTTACTTAATTAATTTATTGATAGTGTAGTGTTAGGTTTAATTGTAACTTAGGTTAGGATTTATTTTACAGGTAATTTTGTAATTATTTTAACTAGGTAACTATTAAATAGTTATTAACTATTTAATAGCTATTGTACCTGGTTAAAATAATTACAAAGTTGCCTGTAAAATAAATATTAATCCTAAAATAGCTACAATATAATTATAATTTATATTGTAGCTATATTAGGGTTTATTTTACAGGTAAGTATTTAGCTTTAAATAGGAATCATTTATTTAAGAAGAGTTAATTTATTTCGTTAGATTTAAATTATATTTAATTTAGGGGGGTGTTAGGGTTAGACTTAGCTTTAGGGGTTAATACATTTATTAGAGTAGCGGTGAGATCCGGTCGGCAGATTAGGGGTTAATTATTGTAGGTAGGTGGAGGCGACGTTGGGGGTGGCAGATTAGGGGTTAATAAATATAATATAGGGGTCGGCGATGTTAGGGGCAGCAGATTAGGAATACATAGGGATAATGTAGGTTGCGGCGGTGTACGGAGCGGCAGATTAGGAGTTAATAATAATATGCAGGGGTCAGCGATAGCGGGGGAAGCAGATTAGGGGTTAATAAGTGTAAGGCTAGGGGTGTTTAGACTCGGGGTACATGTTAGGGTGTTAGGTGCAGACTTAGGAAGTGTTTCCACATAGGAAACAATGGGGCTGCGTTAGGAGCTGAACGCTGGTTTTTTTTCAGCTCAAACAGCCCCATTGTTTTCTATGGGGGAATCGTGCACGAGCACGTTTTTGAGGCTGGCCGCGTCCGTAAGCAACTCTGGTATCGAGAGTTGAAGTTGCGTTAAATATGCTATACGCTCCTTTTTTGGAGCCTAACGCAGCCATTCTGTGGACTCTCAATACCAGAGTTATTTTAAAGGTGCGGCCAGAAAAAAGCCAGCGTTAAATACGCGGGTCGTTACCGACAAAACTCTAAATCTAGCCGATAGATAGCACACAACTCCCTATACAGCCCTTGAAGTACAAGATTTGAAGATTATAGAAGGCTTTTATCTTGTTTCAATTTTAAGATTAAAAAATTTAAGATAGATAATAGATAGATGATAGATAGATAGATACATAGATAGATAGAGAGATAGAGAGATAGATAAATTGAAATATGTGTGTTTGTGTATGAAATGTACAGTATATGTATTATATTTTTTTTTTCAGCTCAAACAGCCCCATTGTTTTCTATGGGGGAATCGTGCACGGGCACGTTTCTGAAGCTGGCCGCATCCGTAAGCAACGCTGGTATTTAGAGTTGCAGTGGCGGTAAATATGCTATACGCTCCCTTTTTTGGAGCCTAACGCAGCCCTTCTGTGAACTCTAAATACCAGTGGTATTTAAAAGGTGCGGGGGAAAAAAAGCAAGCGTAGCTAACGCACCCCTTTGGCCGCAGAACTCTAAATCTAGCCGTATGGGTTTATTTTATAGGTAAGTATTTAGATTTAAATAGGAATATTTTAATTAATAATATTAATATTAGATTTATTTTAATAAGAGTTTAGTTAGGGATGTTAGAGTTAGATAGGGTTATTATACTTATTATATATATAGTTAATATAGCTGGCGGCGGTGTAGGGGGATTAGATTAGGGGTTAATGTGTTTAATATAGCTGGCGGCGGTGTAGGGGGATTAGATTAGGGGTTAATACATTTATTATAGGTGGCAGCGGTGTAGGGGGATTTAGATAGTAGGCAAAAGAGCTGATTACTTTGTGACAAAGCCCTGCCAAAAGCCCTTTTAAGGGCTGGTAAAAGAGCAGTTTTCTTTGGGGCATGCCCTGCAAAAAGCCCTTTTAAGGGCTGGCAAAAGAGCAGTTTACTTTGGGGTAATGCCACGCAAAAAGCCCTTTTCAGTATTTTAGGGGTTAAATAATTTAATATAGATGGCGGCGGGGTAGGGACGGCAGATTAGGGGTTAATAAGTATAATGTTTAATGTTGGTGGCGGCGGTGTCAGGGCAGCAGATTAGGGGTTACTAAGTATAATGTAGGTGGCGGCGGTGTAGGGGGGGCAGATTAGGGGTGTTTAGACTTGGGGTATGTGTTAGGGTGTTAGGTGTAAACGTTACTTTTATTCTACCATAGAAATCAATGGGATATCGGGCAACAGCGAACATAAGCTTTTGCTGCTTTCCGGCTCCCATTGATTCCTATGGCATCTGCCGCCTCCAGGGCTGCGGATTGAAAACCAGGTACGCTGGGCCGGAATAGTGGTGAGTATACCTGGTAGTTATTTGATAACTTACAAAAGTAGTCAGATTGTGCCGAACTTGCGTTCGGAACATCTGTAGTGACGTAAGCATCAATCTGTGTCGGACTGAGTCCAGCATGTTAAGTCACAAAATTCTACTTTTGCCGGTCTGTAGGGTTTGATAACTAAGGCAAATCAGGCTCGCCACAAATACGCTGAAGAATTCCAGCGTATTTGTGGTTGATGGCTTGATAAGTAGATGCCTTAGTATTGCAATGCTCACAAAGCATAGTTATTCTTTCACAATCCAATGCAATTATATTCAAATTATTGGAGGTGAAATAGGTGTAAATTACATTATATTTAAAGTATATATTGAACAGAAATTATTTAATTATTCAGGTTAAAAACTGGTTTCTCAAAACAAAATAGTTGCTCTCCCTGTAAAAAATTATGAATTTTAAAATTTCAAATACATATTTTTCTGTAATTTCTTTATAAAATATTGTCACATTCTTCTGTCTTTTTTCAAGCAGGCAATTGTTTGTTTTTTTATTAATACTATGGAAACATCTCATTTGATTCCACTACCTAAAGAAAAAAGTGGAAATGCCCTGTGCATAATAGAATCATGGAAACCTGTGTTATTGTACACACAATGCTGTACATTGCAAAGGTTATCCAAAAGATAGGGATTGGATCCCAAAGCAGTACAGCTGCAAAATGTGTTGTTTACATTGAGATTATCTTTCTGAGTACAATGTAAAGTTTAAAGGGACAGTCTACTCCAAATGTTTTATTGTGTAAAAAGATAGATAGCGCCTATACTACCCATTCCCCAGCTTTGCACAACCAACATTGTTATATTAATATAATTTATAAGAACTTAAATCATTAGCATTTTATAAATGTTTCACAGCAAGACAAAAGCTAGTTAATGTGTATCATATAGAATTATATAACACTGAGCTGACTCGTGAGTGATCACGGATTGGCTAAATTCAAGTATGCAAACACCTCTGAGATAAGGGGGATTGGTCTAAAGCATTAAGTTAATCAAAGATTATTTAGCATTGTATTGTGAAAGGATAACTATGCTTTGTGAGCATTGCAATACTAAATGTACTGTTTGTCAAATAACATAATGCTAACATTGGGCTTTTAGAAATCCATGTGACTGAAGCTGAGGTGCATAGTTACTTACAAAAATAAATTATTCACTGGCACTAGATGGGTAATTGGAAGATCACGCTAAGGGGACCTGACGGCATGATTTGTTTGTATGAGTGGAATCAGTGCTGCAGTTATGGTCTCCATTTATTTTGGAGTCCAACTCCATTGTAGTTTATGTAAATGTATAATTTCTTATACCCTAGTTTAATTTCTGGCAGAGTGGACTGGTGATATAACTAGTTTTGACCTATTTTGGATACTAGCTTTTTATAAAGTGTTAGGTTTTATTATTTGAGGAAGATACTGCGCCAAATCTCTTATTCCCTATCTTGTTCCTCCTTATCCTTTTTTCTTCTATATTTCCTTTTATCTGTTGAATTTGATAAGTGCAAACTTACCAGTTTGTGCTGATCCTCACTGATACATAGGGCTCAATTTATCAATCAAGGGGTGGACAGGTGCGTACATATTCGCCCCTGTCCACCCTAGCTCTCCTCTGGTGGGCAGCAATCTGCTGCCAGAATTTAATATTGCACACAAGCGTTATTTTGCGCTCGCCTGCAATCCCGCTACCTACCCACACACAGCCAATCACGTGCGGGCAGGAGCGTTCAATCTCCCTGGTCTGACGAGGAGAAGAGGGTAGGGTGGCAGTTATCTCATGGCCGCTGCTTGATAAATTGTGACTGTAGGTTCTCTTGTGATAACTTGAAGTCATAGGGAGGAGAAGGGCTTCATAAATCAAGCCCATAGTGATGTCCAGTTGATGAACAATGCAGTAGAATTACATAATTAACAAGTGCATAATAAAAAGACAATGCAAAAACACCTACTATCAAATTAGCAGTAGATTTTTTATCTGACAAATAATTTTTCTCTCGCATATTCCAGCACCCTGTATTATGTAACAGACATCAGCCAATCACAGACTAACATATGTATACCATGTGAGCTTGTGCACATGCTCAGTAGGATCTTGTTCCCCAGAAAGTGTGAATATAAAAAGACTGTGCACAATTTGATAATGGAAGTAAATTGGAAAGTGTCTTAAAACTGCATGCTCTGTCTGAATCATAAAAGGTTGTTTTGACTTGAGTGTCCCATTAAACTAAGTCCTTTGCAATGAAACACTCGGTTAACAGTCACAGTAGTTCTCAATAGACCCCTGTTTTTACCCCTAACTGCACCTTAAATTATCCCTTACTGTCCCTTACTATAAATACTCCTCACTATAACTTAACCCTAAGGACCCCTGTTAACCCTAACTGCCCCTAAATTAACCCTATTAATATTGCTGTGGAGCTCTGGGCTAATAGTTATTGTGTTAATGTAAATTTATTATAATAAATATTAGGTAAATAAAGTGGGTATCACTTCCCTGTGTATGATCATGGCAAATACAACAGTACAAACACAGCATACTCTGTTTTATATGAGAAAACAAAAGGAGGCGCCACAATGGTGTGAGTACGTCAGGTACCAATGCTCATGCACACATCAAGATGTCACTTACTAGATGTCAGGCACTTGAGAAGTGCCACAGGTACAGGCTGGACTATTAATAGCTGCCCAGCGAGCTCTCCTCACGAGCGGTAAACCAACACATTCAAAATGTGACAGGAACCAAACGGAGTCAGTCAGTTTCTTCCAAGATAAAGTGCTTTCAAATACTACGCATTTCCTGGTATTAACAACCGTTTCCTCAGGTGTATGATACACCTGAGGAAACGGTTGTTAATACTGGAAACGCGTAGTGTATTGGGTTTTAATATACTGCACATTTGATTTTACCCTGCGGCATCACACTAATTTCTTTTAATTATTAATCCTATTTGGATGTTGTGTGAGTGTTTGAAAGCACTTTATCTTGGAAGAAACTGACTGACTCCGTTCCATCTTGATGTGTGCATAAGCATTGGTACCTGACGTACTCACACCATTGTGGTGCCTCCTTTTGTTTTCTCATATTCTCTACAGATTTCTTGCTGGTTGCCGATCAGCTGTGGAAGGAGCTCGCTGCCATATATTACCTGAATAAAAGGGACTTTTTTGGCGATTTAACCCCAGAGAATGTTTGGGTTCGATATGATATGAACTGTTCACTTTGACAAATACTCATTGTGTTTTTTCACATATCACTATTTGTGCTTCATATGCATATTTGTTTGTTTATTGCAACACAATATTTATGGTTATATGTCTATAGTATTTCACATTTGGTATTTGCCACATTTGTAGCACATTTATGATTAATATATTTTCTGCAAACTTTGTGTAGTAGACTATCCCAATATATTTAAACGCATTGGGGCTATCACTATTTGTAGCTGTAGTAATTAGACAGCTTATTCACATATACACAGATTTTATTAGGCGCCTTCACTTTTTTTCACTATATTTGTTCCTACTCTGTTTTATGCACTGCGTTGGAACCCACACAATATATGCAGCATACTCTGTTCTATGCACCTTGTTGTATGTATTTGCCTAGGTTTGTCATATACAACAAAAGACTGGTTATCCATATGATATGGGTCAGAAATAGATGTAACGCTGGATTGTGTATCAGGACAAGTCGGACAGTGATTCAGGAGTCAGGAATTGGATTGGTGGAGCATCCATAATAGGAGAATCTGTGGCTCATCCCTCATGCATCATGTGCCCAACAAGTGAATTGATTAATTGGCTCATAACCTGGTTCAGTTAAACGAACCGTCTGAAATGAACTGATTCATCAAGATGAATCAGACTTCCCATCTCTACTGATACACTGAACTGAACTGAAAGTACTAGTAGCTGGTGGGTGGGAGCTTCTCCTCTTGTAGATAGGTCATCAAAACATGACTAGCTAGGGTGGAAGCAGGCTGATCTGTAAGGGGGGAGAATTCATGCTTAAAGGGACAGTATACACCAATATTCATATAACTGCATGTAATAGATACTTATTTTGTATTTCTTTTAGCTAGGTAGCTATTAAATAGTTAATAACTATTTAATAACTATTCTAACTAGCTAAAATAAATACAAAGTTACCTGTAAAATAAATATAAATCCTAAAATAGCTACAATGTAGTTATTAATTATATTGTAGCTATCTTAGGGTTTATTTTACAGGTAAGTATTTAGTTTTAAATAGAAATAATTTATTAAAGTATAGTGTAGTGTTAGGTGTAATTGTAACTTAGGTTAGTTTTTATTTTACAGGTTAATTTCTTTTTATTTTAACTAGGTAGCTATTAAATAGTGAATAACTATTTAATAGCTATTGTACCTAGTTAAAATAAACTGAATGTTGCCTGTAAAATAAAAATAAATCCTAAGATAGCTACAATATAATTATTATTTATATTGTAGCTATATTAGGGTATATTTTAAAGGTAAGCATTTAGTTTTAAATAGGATTAACTTAGTTAATAAGAGAAATATTATTTATATTTATTTAATTAATATTTAAGTTAGAGGGGTGTTAGGGTTAGTGTTAGACTTAGGTTTAGGGGTTAATAATTTTATTACAGTGGTGGTGGTGTAGTGGGGGGCAGGATAGGGGTTAATAAATTTATTATAGGTGGCGACAGTGTAGGGGGGGCAGATTAGGGGTTAATAAGTTTAATATAGGTTGCAGCGGGGTCTGGGAGCGGTGGTTTAGGGGTTAAACTATTTATTTATTTGTGGCGAGGTCCGGGATCAGCAGGATAGGGGTTAATAACTTTATTATAGAGTGTGGCGGTATAGGGGGGCAGGATAGGGGTTACTAGGTATAATGTAGGTGGCGGCGGTGTCCGGGAGTGGCGGTTTAGGGGTTAATACATGTATTATAGTTGCGGCGGGGTCTAGAAGCGGCGGTTTAGAGGTTAAACTATTTATTTAGTTGCGGCGAGGTCCGGGATCAGCAGGATAGGGGTTAATAACTTTATTATAGAGGGCGGCGGTATAGGGGGGGGCAGGATAGGGGTTACTAGGTATAATGTAGGTGGCGGCGGTGTCCGGGAGTGGCGGTTTAGGGGTTAATACATTTATTATAGTTGCGGCGGGGTCTAAGAGCAGCGGTTTAGGGGTTAATAACTTTATTGAGTTGCGGGGGGCTCCGGGGGCGCCGGTATAGGGGGTAGAACAGTGTAGTTAGAGTGGGTGCTTAGTGACAGGCTAGCAATAAAGCTGTCAAAAAGCCGGAGAGCAGCGAGATCCGATGAGTGATAACTATCACAATCCGTTGCTCATTGCCCCGTACTTGGTGTGCGGCTTTTTGACAGCTTTTTTGATAACAGGCTAAATTTTGCAGGTCCGCGGCGGCGATGGTAGGCGAGCTTAGGCGGGCGTATTGAACCGGCGAAGGCAGGTAAAGTAGAAGGCTTGATAACTACCCCCCATTGCCTGTATCAGCTAGCTGGTCTGCTGTTGAAAACCAGCCTGCATCTATTGGCACATTGGAGTGCCTTCACAGAATGTGAGTACCCTGCACTATCTTTGTACTCTCCTCCAGTTGTCGATTGATTCACACATATGGCGCCTCTCTCCTTTTTCTGTTGTTTTTAGGAGCCAGCAGTGGTCTGTAAATGCACGTATACATCTGAGACTTTGGGGCTTGGGTAGGAGTCTGAAACCAGCACAATGTTGTTAAAAAATAATCAAAACTATACATTGTTACAAAAAACTCCCAGGTGGACTATATAAATGGATCATCTGCAAAACATTTATGCAAAGAAAAATCTAGTGTACAATGTCCCTTTAAGGTGGAATAGCATTATAATTATTTATAAATCGTGAGCATGATTTGGCTAAATCGTGAGCACGATTTGGCTAAATCGTGAGCATGATTTAGCAAAATGTGCGCACAATTTAGCAAAATATGCTCACGAATTAGCAAAATGTGCGCACGATTTAGCAAAATGTGCTCACAATTTAGTAAAATGTGCTCACGATTTATAAAAAAATCTTGTGTGTCACCTCTGGGGCTCTGTACAATTTACCTAACATAACTATTATACTAAAATGAAGATAACTACCAATTAAATAAACTAAATTACACATTAAAAAAAACTAACACTACTAAAAAAAAAGTCTAAAATTACAAAAAATAAAAAATACTAAATTAAATTATTCAAAATAAAAACAATTACACCTAATCTAATAGCCCTATAAAAATAAAAAAGCCCCCCCCCCCAAAAAAAAACAAAAAAACTAGCCTACAATAATCTACCAATAGCCCTTAATAGGGCCTTTTGTAGGACATTGCCATAAATAAATCATCTCTTTTACCTGTAAAAAAAAATACAGACACCCCCCAACAGTAAAACCCACCAACCAACCCCCCAAAATAAAAATCTAACTCTAACAAAATCCTAACCTTTCTTTATTGATGTCTATGGAGAAAGTGTACATGAGCTCGTCAAAGCAGCCCTTGGATTTTGTGCGGTATGGAGCTTAACGCCACCATATTGCACGCACAAGGAGGCTTTTCTAAAACTTGTAATGGCAGCGCTATGGAGGGTGAAAAAACGCAACTTTTGTTGCGTTCGTTTCGCACCCTCTATAGCGCAAAACTTGTAATCTAGGTGTTAGATAGAGAGATAGATAGATATATATAGATAGATACATTTGTACATACAAATGCACACATACATACATTACATATACATACATACAAGAACATACATTACATATACATGGCATACAAATATAATACATATACTGTACATTTCATACACAAACACACATATTTCAATTTATCTATATCTCTATCTCTCTATCTATCTATCATCTATCTATTATCTATCTTAAATTTTTTAATCTTAAAATTGAAACAAGATAAAAGCCTTCTATAATCTTCAAATCTTGTACTTCAAGGGCTGTATAGGGAGTTGTGTGCTATCTATCGGCTAGATTTAGAGTTTTGTCGGTAACGACCCGCGTATCTAACGCTGGCTTTTTTCTGGCCGCACCTTTAAAATAACTCTGGTATTGAGAGTCCACAGAATGGCTGCGTTAGGCTCCAAAAAGGAAGCGTATAGCATATTTAACGCAACTTCAACTCTCGATACCAGAGTTGCTTACGGACGCGGCCAGCCTCAAAAACGTGCTCGTGCACGATTCCCCCATAGAAAACAATGGGGCTGTTTGAGCTGAAAAAAAACCTAACACCTGCAAAAAAGCCGCGTTCAGCTCCTAATGCAGCCCCATTGTTTGCTATGGGGAAACACTTCCTACGTCTGCACCTAACACTCTAACATGTACCCCGAGTCTAAACACCCCTAACCTTACACTTATTAACCCCTATTCTGCCGCCCCCGCTATCGCTGACCCCTGCATATTATTATTAACCCCTAATCTGCCGCTCCGTAAACGGCCGCTACTTACATTATCCCTATGTACCCCTAATCTGCTGCCCCTAACACCGCCGACCCCTATATTATATTTATTAACCCCTAATCTGCCCCCCACAACGTCGCCTCCACCTGCCTACACTTATTAACCCCTAATCTGCCGAGCGGACCGCACCGCTATTATAATAAAGTTATTAACCCCTAATCCGCCTCACTAACCCTATAATAAATAGTATTAACCCCTAATCTGCCCTCCCTAACATCGCCGACACCTAACTTCAAACATTAACCCCTAATCTGCCGACTGGAGCTCACCGCTATTCTAATAAATGTATTAACCCCTAAAGCTAAGTCTAACCCTAACACTAACACCCCCCTAAATTAAATATAATTTTAATCTAACAAAATTAATTAACTCTTATTAAATAAATTATTCCTATTTAAAGCTAAATACTTACCTGTAAAATAAATCCTAATATAGCTACAATATAAATTATAATTATATTATAGCTATTTTAGGATTTATATTTATTTTACAGGTAACTTTGTATTTATTTTAACCAGGTACAATAGCTATTAAATAGTTAAGAACTATTTAATAGTTACCTAGTTAAAATAATAACAAAATTACCTGTAAAATAAATCCTAACCTAAGTTACAATTAAACCTAACACTACACTATCAATAAATAAATTAAATAAAATACCTACAATTACCTACAATTAAACCTAACACTACACTATAAATAAATGAATTAAATACAATATCTACAAATAAATACAATTAAATAAACTAACTAAAGTACAAAAAATAAAAAAGAACTAAGTTACAAAAAATAAAAAAGAACTAAGTTACAAAAAATAAAAAAATATCTACAAACATTAGAAAAATATTAAAACAATTTTAAACTAATTACACCTACTCTAAGCCCCCTAATAAAATAACAAAGCCCCCCAAAATAAAAAAATGCCCTACCCTATTCTAAATTACAAAAGTTCAAAGCTCTTTTACCTTACCAGCCCTGAACAGGGCCCTTTGCGGGGCATGCCCCAAGAAATTCAGCTCTTTTGCCTGTAGAAAAACACATACAATACCCCCCCCCAACATTACAACCCACCACCCACATACCCCTAATCTAACCCAAACCCCCCTTAAATAAACCTAACACTAAGCCCCTGAAGATCTTCCTACCTTATCTTTACCTAACCAGGTATCACCGATCCGTCCTGGCTCCAAAATCTTCATCCAAGCCCAAGCGGGGGCTAGACATCCATCATCCGACGGCTGAAGAAGTCCAGAAGAGGGTCCAAAGTCTTCATCCTATCCGGGAAGAAGAGTAGATCTGGACCGGCAACCATCTTCTTCAAAGCGGCATCTTCTATCTTCATCCGATGAGGACCGGCTCCATCTTGAAGACCTCCATCGCGGATCCATCCTTGTAGATATTGTATTTAATTCATTTATTGATAGTGTAGTGTTAGGTTTAATTGTAGGTATTTTATTTAATTTATTTATTGATAGTGTAGTGTTAGGTTTAATTGTAACTTAGGTTAGGATTTATTTTACAGGTAATTTTGTAACTATTTTAGCTATTAAATAGTTCTTAACTATTTAATAACTATTGTACCTGGTTAAAATAAATACAAAGTTACCTGTAAAATAAATATAAATCCTAAAATAGCTATAATATAATTATAATTTATATTGTAGCTATATTTGGATTTATTTTACAGGTAAGTATTTAGCTTTAAATAGGAATAATTTATTTAATAAGAGTTAATTAATTTCGTTAGATTAAAATTATATTTAATTTAGGGGGTGTTAGTGTTAGGGTTAGACTTAGCTTTAGGGGTTAATACATTTATTAGAATAGTGGTGAGCTCCAGTCGGCAGATTAGGGGTTAATGTTTGAAGTTAGGTGTCGGCGATGTTAGGGAGGGCAGATTTGGGGTTAATACTATTTATTATAGGGTTAGTGAGGCGGATTAGGGGTTAATAACTTTATTATAATAGCGGTGCGGTCCGCTCGGCAGATTAGGGGTTAATAAGTGTAGGCAGGTGGAGGCGACGTTGAGGGGGGCAGATTAGGGGTTAATAAATATAATATAGGGGTCGGCGGTGTTAGGGGCAGCAGATTAGGGGTACATAGCTATAATGTAGGTGGCGGCTCTTTGCGGTCGGCAGATTAGGGGTTAATTATTGTAGGTAGCTGGCGGCGACGTTGTGGGGGGCAGGTTAGGGGTTAATAAATATAATATAGGGGTCGGCGGTGTTAGGGGCAGCAGATTAGGGGTACATAAGTATAACGTAGGTGGCGGTCGGCAGATTAGGGGTTAAAAAAATGTAATCGAGTGTCGGCGATGTGGGGGGCCTCGGTTTAGGGGTACATAGGTAGTTTATGGGTGTTAGTGTACTTTAGAGCACAGTAGTTAAGAGCTTTATGAACCGGCGTTAGCCCAGAAAACTCTTAACTACTGACTTTTTTCTGCGGCTGGAGTTTTGTCGTTAGAATTCTAACGCTCACTTCAGCCACGACTCTAAATACCGGAGTTAGAAAGATCCCATTGAAAAGATAGGATACGCAATTGACGTAAGGGGATCTGCGGTATGGAAAAGTCACGGCTGAAAAGTGAGCGTTAGACCCTTTTTTGACTGACTCCAAATACCGGCGATAAACTAAAACCAGCGTTAGGAGCCTCTAACGCTGGTTTTCACGGCTACCGCCAAACTCCAAATCTAGGCCTATGTAACTATAATTGACTCACTACACCATTGTTGAGCATTGTAACTTTTTCTAGTGTCATAGGAAAATAGGAAAGGTAACTGCTTTTGACTATGTAATGAAAGAGGCCCTATGATATTATGCCTTAGTGTAGAAGAGCTTTCTGGGAGGCTTCTTTGTTTCCACTGCCTGGCTGTGTAGGATCTTTTCCACCTTGCCTGCAACTACACAGTTTCTTTGTCAGACTGTTCTTACCTTTTAAAATGTAATCGTTTGCACATTTCACCTTGTCTTTCATTGTCTGTTCCAGTTACTATAATTAGATTGTACTTTTATCTTAATACAACCTTAAAGACATGTAACATTAGCTTCTTTTTAAATTATCTCTCTTGAAGTCTCTGTTTGAATCATTGTCATTATTTTTTTATGCAGGCAATTGATCTTCCCCAATACATTCATGTAATTATTTACAGTTAGGTGGCAGGACAGTAATTTCTTCACACACACACATATATATATATTAGTGGTGTCGCGAATAGTTCGCTAGCGAATAGTTCCCGGCGAACATAGCTTGTTCGCATTCGCCGCGGCGGGCGAACATATGCGATGTTCGATCCGCCCCCTATTCGTCATCATTGAGTAAACTTTGAACCTGTACCTCACAGTCAGCAGACACATTACAGCCAATCAGGGGCAGACCCTGCCTCCCAGACCCTCCCACCTCCTGGACAGTATCCATTTTAGATTCATTCAGAAGCTTTATTCTTAGTGAGAGGAGGGACACTGCTGCTGATTTAATAGGGAAATCGATAGCTAGGCTAGTGCATTCAGTGTCCACTACAGTCCTGAAGGACTCATCTGATCTCTGCTGTAAGGACAGCACCCCAAAAAGCCCTTTTTAGGGCTAGAACATCAGTCTGCTTTTTTTTTTTCCCCTGTGTAATCTAATTGCAGTTGCCTGCCTGCCAGCGTGTGTGTCAGGCTCACAGCGTATACTGTGCCCACTTTCCCAGTGCTACCACTCATATCTGGTGTAACAGTAGTGTACATTTAAAAACAACAACACTTTTTGACTGTGAAATAATAGCAGACAGCTGCCAGTACCCAAGATAGCCGCCAATAAGGCAGATGGGGAGGGTTAGAGAGCTGTTTTGGTGGGGATCAGGGAGGTTGGGGGCTAAGGGGGGATGCTTCACCACAGCATATGTAAATATGCTAAAAAAATTAAAAAAAAATTAAAAACCTTTAATTTTAGTACTGGCAGACTTTTTAGAAAGTCCATTTAGTGGCAAAAAAAACGGTATATAATATGTGTGGGTACAGTAAATGAGTAAGAGGAAAATTACAGATAAACACAAACACTGCAGAAATGTAAAAATAGCCCTGGTCCTTAAGGGAAAGAAATTGAAAAATGGCCTTGATCCTTAAGGGGGTAAAAAAAAAATAGAAATTTGACTGTGAAATAATAGCAGTTAGTTTCCTTCATGCGTGTGCGTTTCAGGGCCTGCCAGGGCACAGTGTCACACTAGTGCAACTCATATTTGGTGTAACAGTAGTGTACTGTACATTAAAAAAAAAAAAAAAAATTTTACTGTAATTTTTTACTGTAATAGATTGAATAGCAGTTAGTTGTCTGCAAGCGTGTGTGTCAGGCCTACTCTACCAACTTCTGCCAGTGCACAGTGCCACTCATATCTGTTGTCACAGTAGCTTGCACGCATAGTACCACTAATCAAAAAAAAAATGACAGGCAGAGGCAGGCCACCCCGCAGGGGCCGTCGTGGTCATGGTGCTGTGATTCCCTTTGGCCATAGAATAATGCCCAGTGTTCAGAGGCCACGTACCCTGAACTCGAAAAGTTCTGAGGACATAGTTGACTGGCTAACACAGGACACCCAATCTTCTACAGCTTCCGCACGGAACCTTGACGCACCATCCTCCTCCAGCTTAGCTTCGGGCACTTCTCAAGTTACCACTCGCCCGCCTGCCGCCACCACCAACACTAGCACCACAGCCGCTTCACTTGATCTGTCAGAGGAGATATTTACACATCAGTTGGAAGAAATGAGTGATGCGCAACCATTATTGCCAGAGGATGTAGATAACAGGGATATGTCTCAGTCAGGCAGCATTATACACATGGACGTACGGTGTGATGATGATGATGTTGTCTTTCACTGTGAAGCGGGCGTAACCCTTACACTACCTGATCGATACAACATCATACCTGATGTTTTAAAGCACGTTATTACAAACAATTTAGGAATGTTAGGTGAATTATGCCCTTTATGGATTAAAACCAGACTCTGCATCAACTATGTATTTTTCCATGGGAGTTTTGCCATGGATCCCCCTCCGGCATGCCACAGTCCAGGTGTTAGTCTCCTTGAAACAACTTTTCCATCACTATTGTGGCCAGAAAGAGTCCCTATGGGTTTTAAAATTCACCTGCCTATTGAAGTCTATGGCGGTTCGCCCGGTTCGCGAACATTTGCGGAAGTTTGCGTTAGCCGTTCGCGAACCCAAATTTTTATGTTCGCGACATCACTAATATATATATATATATATATATATATATATATATATATATATATATATATTCCTATGTATTTGCCTTTTTCCCCCAATATACTGTATCTTTACTACACAATTGCAAATGACAGTTACAGCTCTACTAACATAACTTGCAGTCTTTATTGAACTGATTCTTTTGGTCTTGTGTACATAGACCATTAATCCAGCTAATCCCATTTGACACATATTATTAGGCACGTAAAGCTCCGAATCATGAGGATTCCTTAAGGTTTTTTTTTTTTTGTTAAAAGGATAATCAAATGAAAAATGCATTAATTATATAAAATATAGTTATTTAGAAGGGTCATAAAACATCACGCATTATGAAGCATTGTGTTAAGCAAAATTACTTTTTAATCATAATAATTATTTGTCTTTCTCAATAGTCTTGTGTTGAACCATTTGAAAGCATTCCAGGAAACATTTTTTTTCTAGTGCTATACGAATATGTGCATTTTTCACACATTGGTATTTTAGCTTATTGATGCACTATATTCAATATATACAGTGTTGCACTATTGTTTATTTTCTTGTACCGTTATTTTGCATTTCACCTAATTCATATGTGAATTTTACACAGATTTTTATGGGATTTGGTGGGTACTATAATTTTTGGTGAACACATTTTACACTCTTCCCTTTTTTGGATCATAGTTTTAAGGATTTATCCTTATTACACAATTTAGATTTTTCCTTTTTTGGATCATGTTGGGACTTCTTTATTGATGGATCCACATATATACAGTATATATATATATATATATATATATATATATATATATATTCATTTTTGGCTAGATTACGAGTCTTGCGTTAGCCTTAAAAAGCAGTGTTGAGAGGTCCCAACGCTGCTTTTTAACGCCCGCTGGTATTATGAGTCTGGCAGGTACAGGTGTACCGCTCACTTTTCTTCCTCGACTCAAGCTTACTGCAAATCCCCTTACGTAAATTGCGTATCCTATCTTTTTAATGGGATTTGCCTAAAGCTGGTATTACGAGTCTTGGAAGAAGTGAGCGGAAGACCCTCTCCTGTCAAGATTCCTACCGCATTTAAAAGTCAGTAGTTAAGAGTTTTATGGGCTAACGCCGTAACATAAAACTCTTAACTAAAGTGCTAAAAAGTACACTAACACCCATAAACTACCTATTAACCCCTAAACCGGCCCCCCCCCCCACATCGCAAACACTTAAATAAAGTTTTTAACCCCTAATCTGCCGACCGGACATCGCCGCTGTAATAAATATATTAACCCCTAAACCACCGCACTCCCGCCTCGCAAACACTTGTTACATTTTATTAACCCCTAATCTGCTGTCCCTAACATCGCTGACACCTATCTACATTTATTAATGGGAATTTTACACAGATTTTTATGGGATTTGGTGGGTACTATTATTTTTGGTGAACACATTTTACTCTCTTCCCTTTTTTGGATCATATTTTTAAGGATTTATCCTTATTACACATTTTAGATTTTTCCTTTTTTTGGATCATGTTGGGACTTCTTTATTGATGGATCCACATATATACAGTATATATATATGTATATTCATTATCGGCTAGATTACGAGTCTTGCGTTAGCCTTAAAAAGCAGTGTTGAGAGGTCCCAACGCTGCTTTTTAACGCCCGCTGGTATTACGAGTCTGGCAGGTACAGGTGTACCGCTCACTTTTCTTCCGCGACTCAAGCTTACCGCAAATCCCCTTACGTAAATTGCGTATCCTATCTTTTTAATGGGATTTGCCTAACGCTGTATTACGAGTCTTGGAAGAAGTGAGCGGTAGACCCTCTCCTGTCAAGATTCCTACCCCATTTAAAAGTCAGTAGTTAAGAGTTTTATGGGCTAACGCCGTAACATAAAACTCTTAACTAAATTGCTAAAAAGTACACTAACACCCATAAACTACCTATTAACCCCTAAACAACCCCCCCCACATCGCAAACACTTAAATAAAGTTTTTAACCCTTAATCTGCCGACCGGACATCGCTGCCACTGTAATAAATAACCCCCTAAACCACCGCACTCCCGCCTCGCAAACACTTGTTACATTTTATTAACCCCTAATCTGCTGTCGCTAACATCGCTGACACCTATCTACATTTTTTGACCCCTAATCTTCCGCCCCCAACGTCGCCGCTACTATATTAAATGTATTAACCCCTAAACCTAAGTCTAACCCTTATTCTAACCCCCCTAACTTAAATATAATTAAAATAAAATGAAATAAAATTACTACAATTAAATAAATTATTCCTATTTAAAACTAAATACTTACCTGTAAAATAAACCTTAAGATAGCTACAATATAACTAATAGTTACATTGTAGCTAGCTTAGGGTTTATTTTTATTTTACAGGCAACTTTGTATTTATTTTAACTAGGTACACTAGTTATTAAATAGTTATTAACTATTTAATAACTACCTAGTTAAAATAAGTACAAATTTACCTGTAAAATAAATCCTAACCTAAGTTACAATTACACCTAACACTACACTATCATTAAATTAATTACATAAACTACCTACAATTAAATACAATTAAATTAAATAAACTAAAGTACAAAAAAAACACTAAATTACAGAAAATAAAAAAATAATTACAATTTTTTTAACTAATTACACCTAATCTAATCCCCCTAATAAAATAAAAAAGCCCCCCAAAATAAAAAAATCCCTACCCTATACTTAATTACAATAGCCCTTAAAAGGGCCTTTTGCGGGGCATTGCCCCAAAGTAATCAGCTCTTACCTGTAAAAAAAAAAAAATACAATACCCCCAACATTAAAACCCACCACCCACACACCCAACCGTATTCTAAAACCCACCCAATCCCCACTTAAAAAACCTAACACTACCCCCTTGAAGATCACCCTACCTTGAGACGTCTTCACCCAGCTGGGCACAAGTGGACCTCCAGTATCACACCTTACAATCAACCACGGTATTAGATGATATAAAATGCAAACAGTGATAATTATATCATTAGTTATATAGATGTCTCGGAATGCATTAACTACAAATATCTTAAGTTTGTAGTCTGACACTCTGATTTGATATATGCCAGATGCAATAGTGGTAGACAGACACTGAAGTCTGTATCACTAAGGAGTGGCGAGGAGCATGGTAGAAAATACGAAATAAAGTATTAATGCAGTTTTTAACTAAGTATGGATAAGTTACAAGGTTCATATGTTATGATATATATCACCAATAAGAATATACGACCTGAGGATGTTGTTAGTATAACCGTTAAGAGTTAGAATGTTACACAGCTTAGAATACCACTTAGATGCCGAGAGCGGTAACGGTTGCGGCCGTAGCTGATGACGTGGCAGCGTGAGTAGCAAAGGTAGATGTCCGCAGACACAGGTTGAGCTGACAGACTGGAAGTGGAGAGATGCTGCGTACAAGGAAAGTTGTAGCGCCTTGTGAGGAGTAGCACCCAGAGAAACAGCTGACTTCCTGTAAGGAGGGAACCGGATTGGCTCACTTAGACTCTGATACAACGGAGTCCAGAAAAATAATCCAGCGATGTGTAAGTGGAGCTGTGGGCTTTTATAGGCAGTGAGGAGAAATTTAAAGGGACAGATGAAGGAAACAGATAGGATCTGACACAGCCCCCCCAAAAAGGAACGCACCACGAGTGTTCAAGGAGCAGGCCTATCGGGGTTTCTACGGTGGAACAAAGAAACACACCGAGGGGCAGACACAGAAGTAGCTGGCTCCCAGGAATCCTCAGAATGATCGAAGTCCTTCCAATGAATGAGATATTCAAGTACACCCCTTCTACGTCTGGAATCAACAATAGAATGCACCTCATACTCCTGATCCTGAGTGACATTGTGAGACACCACATTGGGATTCAAGTTAGGCACAAGACATGGTTTCACTAGGGAAACGTGAAACGTGGGATGAATTTTATAAGCATCAGGCAGTTGAAGGGTAACAGTGGTAGGATGTTTGATGTCCACAATGGGGAAAGGTCCAATGAAAAGTTTACTTAATTTCCTCGAAGGTGTATGCAACTTTAAATTCTTAGTGGAAAGCCATACGTGTTGACCAATTTGGTAAGTTGGTTGAGGGGTATGACGTAGATCATAGTATTTTTTATGCGAGGCTTGCGCAGATTGAATATTATGATGGGCAACGGTGAAAGCTTGGGAGATTTCGTTTACAGTATCATTTACCTTAGGGTTTAAGGAGGGTGTGTAGGGTAAGTAGGAAAGTCTTGGATGTAACCCATAATTAAGGAAAAATGGACTGAAAGAGGTAGATGAGTTAGTGGAATTATTATAGGCAAATTCTGCCAGAGCTAAATGTTTTGCCCATGTGTCCTGTTGATTAGAGCAAAAACAAAGAAGATACTGCTCTAACCACTGATTAGTTCGTTCTGCTTGCCCGTTAGACTGGGGGTGGTAGGACGTTGTGAGTTTCTGAGTGATCTGCAGGGTATGGCAGAGAGTCCTCCAGAACCGAGATGTAAATTGCGATCCCCTATCAGTCAGAATCACTGTGGGGAGCCCATGTAAACGAACTATTTCTTTAATGAACATGTCGCAGGTCTCCTGAGCATTAGGTAATCCAACTGCAGGAACAAAATGTACCATCTTTGTAAATAGATCTACAATTACCAATACTGTGGTGTAACAATTGGAGGGTGGTAGGTCAACGATGTAATCCATAGCAATGTGTGACCATGGAGTATCAGGAACTGGATATGACTGAAGCAACCCTATGGGAAAATGATGACTAGGTTTCGAGGTTGCACAAGTCATACATTGGGTGATGAAATTTTGAACAGATGTGGTCATAGATGGCCACCAATAATGCCGACGGAGCAAATCCAATGTTTTCCTGAGACCTAAATGTCCAGATAGCGGAGAGGTATGACAAGTGTGAAGGAGTTCAGACCTACAAACAGGAGGTATATACAATAAGTTTTTGTAATAGTATAAACCATTTTGTTTTGTATGGAGTAGGTGAAGCGGTTTTGAAAGATCCTCTTTTTGGAAGTTTTGGAAATCTGGTTGTGTGGATATAAGTAACCCTAGAATTTTGGATTTAGGAATAATAGTAGTTGGTGCTTCTGAAGTAAGTGGTCTGGAGTCCCTTCTGGAGAGGGCATCAGCCTTACCATTTCGACTACCTGGTCGATAGGTGATGATAAAGTCAAACCGAGAAAAATAGAGATTCCAGCGGAGTTGCCTAGCTGAGAGAGTTCTATTTTGCTGTAAATACTGCAAATTTTTATGATCCGTTATTACTATAATAGGACAAGTAGCACCTTCAAGCAGGTGTCTCCACTGCTCAAATGCAATCTTAATCGCAAGTAATTCCCTCTCCCCAACGGGATAGTTGCATTCTGCAGATGTAAGAAGTCTGGACAGGTAAGCAACTGGATGCATTTTATCAGTAAGAAGTTTTTTCTGCGACAAGATTGCCCCCAGAGCATAATCCGAAGCGTCAACCTCGACTATAAACTGTCTATTAGTGTCTGGGAACTGTAGTATGGGTGCTGTTGTAAAGTCTTTTTTTAATTTCTGGAAAACTTTTTCACAATCATCTGTCCATTTGAAAGGCTTTCCCAATTTAGTCAAGTCAGTAAGTGGTCTGGCTGTGTGTGCAAAGTTTAAGATAAACTTACGGTAGAAGTTGGCAAATCCAAGAAACCGTTGCACCTGTTTCTTGGATCTAGGTGTTGGCCATTGTTTTATTGCATGAATTTTTGAATCATCCATCATGATTCCAGAGTTAGTAATGACATATCCTAAGAAGGTGACCCTTGACCTATGGAATTCACATTTTTCAAATTTAGCATACAATTTATGTTCTCTTAAACGTGCTAAAACCGTCCTAACATGGGTGATATGTTGTTGTTCAGTTTCTGAATAGATAAGTATATCATCTAAATATACAACTACAAAATTATCTAGGATATCTCGGAAAATGTCGTTGATGAAACACTGAAATGTTGCTGGAGCGTTACAGAGACCGAATGGCATAACAGTATATTCATAATGGCCGTACCGGGTTCTGAATGCTGTCAACCATTCATCTCCAGCCCTCATTCGTATGAGATTGTAAGCACCCCTGAGATCCAATTTGGTAAAGATCTTGGCAGTACGTAATCTCTCTATAAGTTCGGGTATGAGTGGGAGTGGGTAACGGTTTTTCTTTGTTCTTTTGTTTAGTTCTCCATAGTCTATTATAGGCCTGAGTGTGTGATCTTTATTTTTAACGAAAAAAATACCAGCCCCGGCTGGGGAGGTAGAGGGTCTTATAAAACCTTTTGCTAGGTTCTCATGTAAATATAACTTTAGATGATCTAATTCAGGTTTAGACAAAGGATATATGTGACCTACAGGGATAGTTGCTCCAGGGAGAAGGTCAATAGGGCAGTCGTATGGCCTGTGTGGAGGAAGAACCTGTGCCTCAGTTTTATTAAATACATCCTGAAAGTCTTGATATTCAGTAGGTAAATTTTCAGTAGTGGTGAGTAAGATGTTGTCAAGTGGGTAACAGGTTTGAGTACAGTATGTGGAATTTAGGTTTACAGTCGAGTGTTGCCAGTCAAAATTAGGTTTGTGTAGTTGTAACCATGATAAACCGAGAATGATCGGATATAATGGACTAGGAATTATATCAAAAGTAATTACCTCTCTGTGACGTGAGTTAATGCTGAGTAGTAGGGGTATGGTCTCATGAGTTATGGGACCTGTAGAAAGAGAAGAACCATCAACTAGATTAATTGACACAGAAACCTGTTTTGCTAGGAAGGGAATTTTATTGAGTTCAACAAATTGTGAATCAATGTAACTTGCTGAAGCCCCGGTATCGATTAAAGCCACGACTTCAATGTGATGGAGATCCCACTGTAAGATAAGTGGTAACGTTATATGGGTGTTAGATTTTTTATTTAATGAAAGGCTAAGAGAATTGGAAATTGTCTTACCAAGTTTTGTCTTTTTCAAAAGGGGGCAGGTGTTCACATCATGCTCTGGGGATGCACAATACATGCACAATCTTAAAGCGCGCCTTCTACTTTTCTCTTCAGTAGAGAGGGGACCACGCATAAAACCAATCTCCATAGGTGTTTCTGATTCCTTTGGAGTTGAAGTTGATACTGAGTACTTTTTAAAGGATGATGAACTGCCAGATCTCTCAAGTTTGCGTTCACGCAGACGTCTGTCTATTGTTGTACAAAGACTACAGAGATCCTCCAATCTGGTTGGTACACCAGTGCGTGACAACTCATCCTTTATTTCCTCACTAAGTCCAAGCCTAAACTGATGTCTCAGTGATGCCTCATTCCATTTGGATTCAATGGCATATATTTTGAATTGTGAAATATAATTTTCGACAGGCTGTCTACCTTGTTTTAGGACTCTGAGTGATGTCTCAGCGGATTCCTGCAAAACATCATACAAGGAGGAGAATGCCTTTAGGAATTCTTGCAACGAATCCAACATAGGATTTTGATTTTCAAATAGACTATCAGCCCAAATGCGGGGCTCAGCCCTTAAATAAGAAATGATAGTTAGAACCTTTAAGCGGTCCGTATTGTAAGTTTTAGGTTTAAGTTCAAAAAGGAGTAAACAGGCATTTCTGAATTCCTTGAAATTAGCCCTGTTACCATTAAACTTATCTGGCAGCGATACCTGGGGTTCTGGTTGGGAGGTTTTAGATGCATACATCTCTCTCACACAGTCTTTCAAAACCTGGGTTTCACTTTGTAATTCCCTGATTGATTGAGTCACATTATCCATACGCTGTGTGAGAACTGAGAGTTGGTTTGATATTTCTGTTACATCCATAACTGACAATTACAGATTATACTTTTTCAGGCTGGATTATTATATCACACCTTACAATCAACCACGGTATTAGATGATATAAAATGCAAACAGTGATAATTATATCATTAGTTATATAGATGTCTCGGAATGCATTAACTACAAATATCTTAAGTTTGTAGTCTGACACTCTGATTTGATATATGCCAGATGCAATAGTGGTAGACAGACACTGAAGTCTGTATCACTAAGGAGTGGCGAGGAGCATGGTAGAAAATACGAAATAAAGTATTAATGCAGTTTTTAACTAAGTATGGGTAAGTTACAAGGTTCATATGTTATGATATATATCACCAATAAGAATATACGACCTGAGGATGTTGTTAGTATAACCGTTAAGAGCCAGAATGTTACACAGCTTAGAATACCACTTAGATGCCGAGAGCGGTAACGGTTGCGGCCGTAGCTGATGACGTGGCAGCGTGAGTAGCAAAGGTAGATGTCCGCAGACACAGGTTGAGCTGACAGACTGGAAGTGGAGAGATGCTGCGTACAAGGAAAGTTGTAGCGCCTTGTGAGGAGTAGCACCCAGAGAAACAGCTGACTTCCTGTAAGGAGGGAACCGGATTGGCTCACTTAGACTCTGATACAACGGAGTCCAGAAAAATAATCCAGCGATGTGTAAGTGGAGCTGTGGGCTTTTATAGGCAGTGAGGAGAAATTTAAAGGGACAGATGAAGGAAACAGATAGGATCTGACACCAGAGGGGCAGAAGTCTTTATCCGATCCAGGCAGAAGAGGTCCTCCAAGCGACAGAAGGCTTCATCCAGGCGGCATCTTCTATCTTCATCCATCCGGAGCGAAGTGGGTCCATCTTCAATCCAGCCGACGCGGAGCATCCTCTTCAAACAAGTCCAAGCGAAGAATAAAGGTTCCTTTAAATGACGTCATCCAAGATGGCGTCCCTTGAATTCCAAGTGGCTGATAGGATTCTATCAGCCAATCGGAATTAAGGTAGTTTTAATGTTGGGGGGGGGTATTGTATTTTTTTTTACAGGTAAAAGAGGTGATTACTTTGGGGCAATGCCCCGCAAAAAGCCCTTTTAAGGGCTATTTGTAATTTAGTATAGGGTAGGGAATTTTATTATTTTTTTTTTTTTTAATTTTATTAGGGGGATTAGATTAGGTTTAATTAGTTTTAAAAAATTTTAATTATTTTTTTATTTTCTGTAATTTAGTGTTTTTTGTTTTTCATACTTTAGTTTATTTAATTTAATTGTAATTAATTGTAGGTAGTTTAGGTAATTAATTTAATGATAGTATAGTGTAAGGTGTAATTGTAATTTAGGTTAGGATTTATTTTACAGGTAAATATGTACTTATTTTAACTAGGTAGCTATTAAATAGTTAATAACTATTTAATAACTATTCTACCTAGTTAAAATAAATACAAAGTTGCCTGTAAAATAAATATAAATCCTAAACTAGATATAATGTAATTATTAATTATATTGTAGCTATCCTAGGGTTTATTTTATAGGTAAGTATTTAGTTTTAAATAGGAATAATTTATTTAATTTAGAATATTTGTAGGGGGGGCAGGATAGGGATTAATAAATGTAATGTAGTGTGGCGGAGGGCTCTGGGTGCGGCGGTTTAGGGGTTAAACAATTCATTTATTTGCAGTGAGGTCCGGGATCGGCAGGATAGGGGTTAATAACTTTAGGTGGCGGCGGTATAGGGGGCGGCAGATTAGGGGTTAATAGGTATAATATAGGTGGCGGTGGGGTCCGGGAGTGGCGGTTTAGGGGTTCATATTTTTATTATAGTGGCAGCGGGGTCCGGGAGCGGTGGTTTAGGGGTTAATATCTTTATTATAGTTGTGGCGGGGTCCGGGGGCAGCAGTTTAGGGGTTAATGAGTTTATTTAGGTGCGGGGGGATCCGGGAGCGGCGGCTTAGGGGGTATAACATTATAGTATAGTGTGGGTGCTTTGTGAATGGCTAGCAAGAAAGCTGCGAAGAAGCTGATAAGCAGCGAGATCGATGACTGTCAGTTAACAACAGTCCACTGCTCATCGCTCCATACTTGGTGCGCGGCGTCTTGACAGCTTTCTTGATAACTTTGGCGAACGTATTTTGGTCCGCGGCGGCGATGTTAGGCGAGCGTATTGGGCCGGCGAATGCAGGTAAGTAGACACATTGATAACTAGAGGCCTATGTGTTTATAAATTATAACTAATCTCAAGAATTTAGGAATAAAATATTGATTTTAATTGTTTTGTATATGCATTTTAATTGGAAGTTATTTTAAAGAATAATTATTAAATAAATTGTATTATAACCCTGCTATATACTGACAATATACATATATATATATACCTACATCTATAAAAAATATATACAGGTATATATAATTATATATATATATATATATATATGTATAATATATAGATACATATATATACTGTATATATACTGTATATATATATTTATATAAAATAAAAGAAAACATTTTCTTCTAAGTGAAGAACTTTGGAATGTAAAATATTGAGATTAAATACATAGCAAAATACATTGTTAAATATTAAAAATTATTTTAAAAGATTTTACAAGTTTTAAGGTATTTGAATGTATATGCACATTTATGTATTTACATGTGTATATATGTGTTCATATGTGTATATTTATATATATATATATATATATATATATATATTTACTTATATACATGTATAAACACATAAATACTCATGTATATACACACACATATATATATATATATATATAATATATATATATGTATATATATATGTACACCCATACACATATGTAGAAATATATATATACATATATTTATTAGAGTCCTTTCCAGTCAAACACCTTTTCATATTCCATATACCTTTTAACCCTTACACATTTTTTTATTAATATATTTATATGAATAATTTCTTCATCAGAAAGCATATATATATATATATATTATATATATATATATATATATGTGAGTTTAACACTGTATTTTAATGTACTTATTTTGTGTTTGGCGCACATTTTTTCCCCCTTACACTTTACGCTTGGTCTTCAGTTGCGCTAACCTGACAAGAGCAAATTATGTTTTAACTCAAGCAAACACCTATTTACTTTCAGTTTATAATATATGCGCAAGTTAGAGTGGTCACGATATTGCTTAATGCGATCTGACCTAACATTATAATGCTGCTTGCAATATAGCCCTAAATATTTCTTAATAATTATTATTATTATTAATTATTATTATTATAGTTATGGATAATTATATCACCCATATTTAATTAAATTGGTGTATCAAATGAATCCTGGTGTGAAAAGTTGCTTAGCGTGTTTAAAAGACTGTCTGTGGAGTATCTCTAAATAAATCCTCCAAAGATAATTAGGGAATTATATTTATTGGAAATGCAGGTCAACAAATCTTTTCATTTTAAACATCAACTTTATTGCTTTCCTATAATGTATGTTATTTGTATGTCAATACACATTTCATAAATCAATACTTTCAATTGATTAGATACTTAGGGCACTTGTGTTGAATTTTTTTACAAATAAGTGAACACAATTATACATTTTTTATTTTTATAAAAAGGAATTGGATGGTTGTTGACTAATAAAATATAAAATACATATAGTAAAGCAAATTCTCATTTTTAACACAGGAACATTGGACATGAGATTCTTTATCAGATATGTTTGACTTACCAGTTTGTCAATAATATCTATACTATAATTGCATTTGTAATGTCTGTCGCCGTTGCACACGCATCTTCAATGGAATGTTGGCAGCGCGAGGACAAACGCTGCATCCAGGTGAATTCCGAAAATGGCAGGGTGGTGAAAGAATCCACTGAAGGTGGATGCAGCGAAGGCAAATGGAGCATTACAAAAGCAACACCTAATCACCCACATTAAAGTATTTTTTTTTTAAAATAACCGCCCCTCAAGTATTAAAAAAAACACCGCCCGCACAAAATATAACAAAAAAAATCCTACACGAAGTTTTAACTCCTAAACCGCAAAACCCCATATCGCAATAAACCTATTTACCCTATTAACCCCTAAACCGCAAAGCCCCCACATCGCAATAAACCTATTAACCCATAAACCGCAAAACCCCCACATCGCAATAAACCTGTTTACCCTATTAACCTCTAAACTGCAAAATCCCCACATCGCAATAAACCTATTTACCCCTAAACCGCAAAACCCCCACATCGCAATAAACCTATTTACCCTATTAACCCCTAAACCACAAAACCCCTATATCGCAACAAACATATTTAACTTATTAACCCCATAACCGCAAAATCCCTACATCGCAGTAAACCTATTTACCCTATTAACCCCTAAACCGAAAAAAACCCTACATCACAACAAACCTATTTACCCTATTAACCCCTAAACCGCAAAACCCCTACATCGCAATAAACCTATTTAAATTATTAATCCCTAAACCGCAAAACCCCTACATCGCAATAAACCTATTTAACCTATTATCCCCTAAACCACAAAACACCTACATCGCAATAAACCTATTTACCCTATTAACCCCTAAACCGCAAAACCCCTACATCGCAATAAACCTATTTAAATTATTAATCCCTAAACCGCAAAACCCCTACATCGCAATAAACCTATTTAACCTATTATCCCCTAAACCACAAAACACCTACATCGCAATAAACCTATTTAGCCTATTAACCCCTAAACTCCTACATCGCAATAAACCTATTTACCCTATTAACCCCTAAACCCCTACATCGCAATAAACCTATTTAACGTATTAACCCTTTAAGCCACCAAAACCCACAATGCAAATAACTATTTAAATAACTAAGTACAGTACACTAACCTAACAACTCCTAACCTAACACCCCTTAACCCAGAGCTTTCCAAACTTTTCATGTGGGCGACACACTTTTTAGACCTACATCATTTCGCGACACAGTAATTCAGTTGTACTCGCAAACAGGAAGTTAAACTAACTTGTTTTAAGAGATACGGACACATACATAAATGATATAATAACGAAATGTTTTTACAAGTATTTACAAGTAACAGTATGTATGTATGTGCAAGAATTAAAAAAAGTTAATAACACCAATAGCTACTTACTATTTTAATGGGATGTAGGAGGTTGATGGGATGAACACAATTTCTGAATATTTGGTGGAATATTAGATAAAGACACTCGCATTTCATCATCAAGCATTTTTAAGCTTCCCCTTCCTATCCATATATCAAGAGCAGGAGCAGCAATGCACTACTGGGGGCTAGCTGCAGAAAAAAACCCCATGACTTCTGACCAGCTCAGCGTTTAAGCTGCCTCCCTCAGAGCTCGGTGAGTCCGATTGACTACTTCCCGTGCTGCAAACACACTGCTGTCCCACTCACTGACTACACATGCAGTAACAAGTCAATTAAGGAGACTACACGTGCAGTCAGGAGCCAATGTGCCGCCAAAGCCGCCAATGGGAATAGTTTCAGTTCCCACTGAGCTGCGCCAATAGGTTAAGATGATCTGTGACCCCTTAGGTATCAATCACGTGTCAACCATGTGATATGCGTAGCAGGCAGGCGGAAAGTCAGAAACCAAAATATTTTTTTTTCAAAAAATTAAATTAAAAAAAAATTGTGCTGAAGCAGGGACACACCAACACACTGCTGCCGACACACTAGTGTGTCCCGACACACAGTTTGGAAAGCACTGCCTTAACCTAACAACCCCTAACCTAACAACCCCTAACCTAACACTCCATTAAATAAATCCCAATTACCTAAACTAATATATTCTAAAGTTACAAAAAATAAAAAAAACTAAGTTTACAAAAAATAAAAAGGCTAACACTACCGAAAAAAATAAATAAATTACCAAATTTAACAAAATTAAACCTAATCCCTACCGGCTAGATTTGGAGTTTTGTCGGTAACGACCCGAAAAACTAACACCGGCTTTTTTCTGGCCGCACCATAAAAATAACTCTGGTATTGAGAGTCCACATAAAGGCTGCGTTAGGCTCCAAAAAAGGAGCGTAGAGCATTTTTAACGCAGCTTCAACTCTCAATACCAGAGTTGCTTACGCAAGCGGCCAGCCTCAAAAACGTGCTCGTGCACGATTCTCCCATAGGAAACAATGGGGCTGTTTGAGCTGAAAAAAAACCTAACACCTGCAAAAAAGCCGCGTTCAGCTCTTAACGCAGCCCCATTGTTTGCTATGGGGAAACACTTCCTACGTCTGCACCTAACACTCTAACATGTACCCCGAGTCTAAATACCCCTAACCTTACACTTATTAACCCCTAATCTGCCGCCCCTGCTATCGCTGACACCTGCATTTTATTTTTAACCCCTAATCTGCCGCTCCGTAAACCGCCGCTACTTACATTATCCCTATGTACCCCTAATCTGCTGCCCCTAACACCGCCGACCCCTGTATTATATTTATTAACCCCTAATCTGCCCCCTCAACGTCGCCTCCATCTGCCTACACTTATTAACCCCTAATCTGCCGACCGCAAAGCGCCGCCACCTACGTTATCCTTATGTACCCCTAATCTGCTGCCCCTAACACCGCCGACCCCTATATTATATTTATTAACCCCTAATCAGCCCCCTCATCAACGTCACCTCCACCTGCCTACACTTATTAACCCCTAATCTGCCGAGCAGACCGCACCGCTACTATAATAAAGTTAATAACCCCTAATCCGCCTCACTAACCCTATAATAAATAGTATTAACCCCTAATCTGCCCTCCCTAACATCGCCGACACCTAACTTCAATTATTAACCCCTAATCTGACGACCGGAGCTCACCGCTATTCTAATAAATGGATTAACCCCTAAAGCTAAGTCTAACACTAACACCCCCTAAGTTAAATATAATTTACATCTAACGAAATTAATTAACTCTTATTAAATAAATTATTCCTATTTAAAGATAAATACTTACCTGTAAAATAAATCCTAATATAGCTACAATATAAATTATAATTATATTATAGCTATTTTAGGATTTATATTTATTTTACAGGTAACTTTGTATTTATTTTAACCAGGTACAATAGCTATTAAATAGTTAAGAACTATTTAATAGCTAAAATAGTTAAAATAATTACAAAATTACCTGTAAAATAAATACTAACCTAAGTTACAATTAAACCTAACACTACACTATCAATAAATTAATTAAATAAACTACCTACAATTACCTACAATTAACCTAACACTACACTATCAATAAATTAATTAAATAAAATACCTACAAATAACTACAATGAAATAAACTAGCTAAAGTACAAAAAATAAAAAAAGAACTAAGTTACAAAAAATAAAAAAATATTTACAAACATAAGAAAAATATTACAACAATTTTAAACTAATTACACCTACTCTAAGCCCCCTAATAAAACAACAAAGCC